>NC_091162.1:28879835-29044835 GCF_040958095.1 Procambarus clarkii
TTGTTTGTGCTATTGACAACAATTGTTTGTGCTATTGACAGCAATTGTTTGTGCTATTGACAGCAATTGTTTGTGCTATTGACAGCAATTGTTTGTGCTATTGACAACAATTGTTTGTGCTATTGACAACAATTGTTTGTGCTATTGACAACAATTGTTTGTGCTATTGACAACAATTGTTTGTGCTATTGACAACAATTGTTTGTTCGTATTGACAGCAATTGTTTGTGCTATTGACAGCAATTGTTTGTGCTATTGACAACAATTGTTTGTGCTATTGACAACAATTGTTTGTGCTATTGACAACAATTGTTTGTGCTATTGACAACAATTGTTTGTGCTATTGACAACAATTGTTTGTTCGTATTGACAGCAATTGTTTGTGCTATTGACAGCAATTGTTTGTGCTATTGACAACAATTGTTTGTGCTATTGACAACAATTGTTTGTTCGTATTGACAACAATTGTTTGTGCTATTGACAACAATTGTTTGTGCTATTGACAGCAATTGTTTGTGCTATTGACAACAATTGTTTGTTCGTATTGACAACAATTGTTTGTGCTATTGACAGCAATTGTTTGTGCTATTGACAACAATTGTTTGTGCTATTGACAGCAATTGTTTGTGCTATTGACAACAATTGTTTGTTCGTATTGACAGCAATTGTTTGTGCTATTGACAGCAATTGTTTGTGCGTATTGACAGCAATTGTTTGTGCTATTGACAGCAATTGTTTGTGCGTATTGACAGCAATTGTTTGTGCTATTGACAGCAATTGTTTGTGCTATTGACAACAATTGTTTGTGCGTATTGATAATAAGTGTGTGTACATAAAGGTTAGTGTAAGGTATCATCTTGGTATTAGAAATTCTGAAGAAAATAGTAAACATTGTTAACATATGTTACAGCCTTCCACACGACACTCAGACCCTCCTTAGTTTACCATATATTACTCGATAACATCTTTTGATAAACATGAGCAAGATTGTAGAATATTATTGTGAGCCGAAATATATACTGTGAGTAAAGTTCCGGGCAGTGTGGGTACTGTGAGTAAAGTTCCGGGCAGTGTGGGTACTGTGAGCAGAGTTCCAGGCAGTGTGGGTACTGTGAGCAGAGTTCCGGGCAGTGTGGGTACTGTGAGTAGAGTTCCGGGCAGTGTGGGTACTGTGAGCAGAGTTCCGGGCCGTGTGGGTACTGTGAGGAGAGTTCCGGGCCGTGTGGGTACTGTGAGTTGAGTTCCGGGCAGTGTGGGTACTGTGAGCAGAGTTCCGGGCAGTGTGGGTACTGTGAGCAGAGTTCCGGGCAGTGTGGATACTGTGAGCAGAGTTCCGGGCAGTGTGGGTACTGTGAGCAGAGTTCCGGGCAGTGTGGGTACTGTGAGCAGAGTTCCGGGCAGTGTGGGTACTGTGAGCAGAGTTCCGGGCAGTGTGGGTACTGTGAGCAGAGTACTGGGCAGTGTGGGTACTGTGAGCAGAGTTCCGGGAAGTGTGGGTACTGTGAGCAGAGTTCCGGGCAATGTGGGTACTGTGAGCAGAGTTCCGGGCAGTGTGGGTACTGTGAGCAGAGTACTGGTCAGTGTGGGTACTGTGAGCCGAGTTCTGGGCAGAGTGGGTACTGTGAGCAGAGTACTGGGCAGTGTGGGTACTGTGATCAGAGTTCCGGGCAGTGTGGGTACTGTGAGCAGAGTACTGGTCAGTATGGGTACTGTGAGCCGAGTTCTGGGCAGTGTGGGTACTGTGAGCAGAGTACTGGGCATTGTGGGTACTGTGAGCAGAGTACTGGTCAGTGTGGGTACTGTGAGCAGAGTACTCGTCAGTGTGGGTACTGTGAGCAGAGTTCTGGGCCGAGTAGGTACTGTGAGCAGAGTACTGGTCAGTGTGGGTACTGTGAGCAGAGTACTGGGCAGTGTGGGTACTGTGAGCAGAGTACTGGGCAGTGTGGGTACTGTGAGCAGAGTTCTGGGCCGTGTAGGAACTGTGAGCAGAGTACTGGGCAGTGTGGGTACTGTGATCGGAGTACTGGTCAGAGTGGGTACTGAGAGCAAAGTACTGGGCATTGTGGGTACTGTGATCAGAGTTCTGGGCAGTGTGGGTACTGTGAGCAGAGTACTGGGGAGTGTGGATACTGTGAGCAGAGTACTCGGGAGTGTGGGTACTGTGAGCAGAGCACTGGGCAGTGTAGGTACTGTGAGCAGAGTACTGGGCAGTGTGGGTACTGTGAGCAGAGTACTGGGCAGTGTGGGTACTGTGAGCAGAGCACTGGGCAGTGTGGGTACTGTGAGCAGAGTACTGGGCAGTGTGGGAACTGTGAGCAGAGTACTGGGCAGTGTAGGTACTGTGAGCAAAGTACTGGGCAGTGTGGGTACTGTGAGTAGAGTACTGGGCAGTGTGGGTACTGTGAGCAGAGTACTGGGCAGTGTGGGTACTGTGAGCAGAGTGCTGGGCAGTGTAGGTACTGTGAGCAGAGTACTGTCAGTGTGGGTACTGAGAGCAGATGAATAGGCATTGTGGGTACTGTGAGCAGAGTACTGGTCAGTGTGGGTACTGTGAGCAGAGTACTGGGCAGTGTGGGTACTGTGAGCCGAGTACTGTCAGTGTGGGTACTGAGAGCAGAGGAATAGGCATTGTGGGTACTGTGAGCAGAGTACTGGTCAGTGTGGGTATTGTGAGCAGAGTACTGGTCAGTGTGGGTACTGTGAGCAGAGTTCTGGTCAGTGTGGGTTCTGTGAGCAGAGTACTGGGCAGTGTGGGTACTGTGAGCAGAGTACTGGTCAGTGTGCGTACTGTGAGTAGAGTACTGGGCAGTGTGGGTTCTGTGAGCAGAGTACTGGGCAGTGTGGGTACTGTGATCAGAGTACTGGTCAGTGTGCGTACTGTGAGTAGAGTACTGGGCAGTGTGGGTTCTGTGAGCAGAGTACTGGGCAGTGTGGGTACTGTAAGCAGAGTACTGGGCAGTGTGGGTACTGTGAGCAAAGAACTGGGCAGTATGGGTACAGTGAGCAGAGTACTGGTCAGTGTGGGTACTGTGAGCAAATACTGGGGAGTGTGGGTAATGTGAACAGAGTACTGGGGAGTGTGGGTACTGTGAGCAGAGTACTGGTGAGTGTGGGTACTGTGAGCAGAGTACTGGGCAGTGTGGGTACTGTGAGCCGATTACTAGCCAGTGTGGGTACTGTGAGCAGAGTACTGGGCAGTGTGGGTACTGTGAGCCGAGTACTAGCCAGTGTGGGTACTGTGATCAGAGTTCTGGGCAGTGTAGGTACTGTGAGCAGAGTACTGAGCAGATTGGGTACTGTAGGCAGAGTACTAACCAAATGGGTACTGTGAGCAGTACTGGAAGATGTGGGTATTATGAGAAGAGTACTGGGCAGAGTAGGTACCGTGAACAAAAGTACTTGGCAGCGTGGGTACTGTGAGCAGAGTACTGGTCAGTGTGGATACTGTGAGCAGAGTACTGGTCAGTGTGGGTACTGTGATCAGAGTTCTGGGCAGTGTAGGTACTGTGCTTCGAGTACTGGTTAGTGTGGGTATTGTGAGCATTACTGGAAGGTGAGGGTATTAGGAGCAGAGTACTGGGCAGAGTTGGTACTGTGTACAAAGTACTGGGCAGCGTGGGTACTGGGAGCAGAGTACTGGTCAGTGTGGGTACTGTGAGCAGAGTACTGGGTAATGTGGGTACTGTGAGCAGAGTACTGGGCAGTGTGGGTACTGTGATCAAAGTTCTGGGCAGTGTGGGTACTGTGAGCAGAGTACTGGTCAGCGTGGGTTCGGTGAGCAGAGTATTGGTCAGTGTGGGGTACTGTGAGCAGAGCACTGGTCAGTGTGGGTACTGTGAGCAGAGTACTGGGCAGTGTGGGTACTGTGAGCAGAGAACTGGGCAGTGTGGGTACTGTGAGCAGAGTACTGGGCAGTGTGGGTACTGTGATCAAAGTTCTGGGCAGTGTGGGTACTGTGATCAAAGTTCTGGGCAGTGTGGGTACTGTGAGTAGAGTACTGGTCAGTGTGGGTACTGTGTGCAGAGTACTGGTCAGTGTGGGTAGTGTGAGCAGAATACTGGGGAGTGTGGGTACTGTGGGCAGAGTACTGGGCAGTGTGGGTACTGTGAGCAGAGTACTGGGCAGTGTGGGTACTGTGATCAAAGTTCTGGGCAGTGTGGGTACTGTGAGCAGAGTACTGGGCATTGTTAGTACTGTGACCAAAGTACTGGTCAGTGTGCGTACTGTGAGCTGAGTACTGGGGAGTGTTGGCACTGTGAGCAGAGTACTGGGGAGTTTGGGTACTGTGAGCAGTGTACTGGGCAGTGTGGGTACTGTGAGCAGAGTACTGCGGAGTGTTGGTACTGTGATCAAAGTTCTGAGCAGTGTAGGTACTGTGAGCAGAGTACTGGGCATTGTGGGTACTGAGAGCAGACTACTGGTCAGTGCGGGTACTGTGAGCAGAGTACTGGTCAGTGTGGGTACTGTGAGCAGAGTACCTGGCAGTGTAGGTACTGTGAGCAAAGTACTGGTCAGTGTGGGTACTGTGAGCAGAGTACTGGTCAGTGCAGGTACTGTGAGCAGAGTACTGGGCAGTGTGGGTATTGTGAGTAAAGTACTGGGCAGTGTGGGTATTGTGAGTAAAGTACTGGGCAGTGTGGGGGTACTGTGAGCAAAGTACTGGGCAGTATGGGTACTGTGAACAGCGTACCGGGCAGTGTGGGTACTATGAGCAGAGTACTGGGCAGTGTGGGTACAGTGAGCAGAGTACTGGGCAGTGTGGGTATTGTGAGTAAAGTACTGGGCAGTGTGGGAACTGTGATCAAAGTTCTGGGCATTGTGGGTACTGTGAGCAGAGTACTGGTAAATGCGGGTACTGTGACCAGAGTTCTGGGCAGTGTAGGTACTGTGAGCAGAGTACTCGTCAGTGTGGGTACTGTGAGCAGGGTACTGATCAGTGTGGGTCCTATGAGAAGAGTATTGGGCAGTGTGGGTACTATGAGCCGAGAACTGGTCAGTGTGGGTACTGTGAGTAGAGTACTGGGCAGTGTGGGTACTGTGAGCAGAGTACTGGGCAGTGTGGGTACTGTGAGCAGAGTACTGGGCAGTGTGGGTACTGTGAGCAGAGAACTGGGCAGTGTAGGTACTGTGAGCAGAGTACTGGGCAGTGTGATTTCTGTGATCAAAGTTCTGAGCAGTGTGGGTACTGTGAGAAGAGTACTAGGCATTGTGGGTACTGTGATCAGAGTACTGGGCAGTGTAGGTACTGTGAGCAGAGTAGTGGGCCGTGTGGGTACTGTGATCAAAGTTTTGGGCTGTGTGGGTACTGTGAGCAGAGTACTGGGCAGTGTGGGTACTGGGGGCAGAGTACTGGTCAGTGTGGGTACTGTGAGCAAAGTACTGGTCAGTGTGGGTACTGTGAGCAGAGTACTGGGCAGTGTGGGTACTGTGAGCAGAGTACTGGACAGTGTGTTTTACTGTGAGCAGAGTACTGGGCGGTGTGGGTACTGTGGTCAGAGTTCTGGGCAGTGTGGGTACTGTGAGCAGAGTACTGGTCAGTGCGGGAATTGTGAGCAGAGTTCTGGGCGGTGTGGGTACTGTGATCATAGTACTGGGCATTGTGGGTACTGTGTTGCAAATACTGGTCGGTGTGGGTACTGTGAGCAGAGTACTGGGCAGTGTGGGTACAGTGATCAGAGTACTGGGCAGTGTGGGTACTGTGACCAGAGTACTGGTCAGTGTGGGTAGTGTGAGCAGAATACTGGGGAGTGTGAGTACTGTGATCAGAGTTACTCCCAGTGCAGATACTGTGAGCTGAGTTCTGGGCATTGTGGGTACTCTGAGCAAAGTACTAGGCAGTGTAGGTACTGTGAGCAGAGTACTGGGCAGTGTGGATACTGTGAGCAGAGTGTTGGTCAGTGTGGGTACTGTGAGCAGAGTAATATGGAGTGTGCGTACTGTGATCAAAGTTCTGGGCAGTGTAGGTACTGTAAGCAGAGTTCTGGGCAGTGTGGGTACTGTGAGAAGAGTACTGGTCAGTGTGGATACTGTGAGCAGAATACTGGGCAGTGTGGGTACTGTGAGCAGAGTACTGGGCAGTGTGGGTACTGTGAGCAGAGTACTGAGGAGTGTGGGTACTGTGAGCAGAGTACTGGTCAGTGTGGGTACTGTGATCACAGTACTGGTCAGTGTGGGTACTGTGAACAGAGTACTGGGGAGTGTGCGTACTGTGAGCAGAGTACTGAGGAGTGTGGGTACTGTGAGCAGATTACTGGGCAGTGTGGGTACTGTGAGCAGAGTACTGGGCCGTGTGGGTACTGTGAGCAGAGTACTGGTCAGTGTGGGTACTGTGAGCAGAGTACTGGGCAGTGTGGGTATTCTTAGCGGAGTATTGGGTGGTGTGGGTATGTGAGTTGAGTACTGGTCAGTGTGGGTACTGTGAGCAGAGTACTGGTCAGTGTGGGAATTGTGAGCAGAGTACTGTGCAGTGTGGGGTACTGTGAGCAGAGTACTGCGCAGTGTGGGTACTGTGATCAAAGTACTGGGCTGTGTGGGTACTGTGAGCAGAGTACTGAGCAGTGTGGGTACTGTGAGCAGAGTACTAGGAGGTGTGGGTACTGTGCGCAGAGTACTGGTCAGGGTGAGTCCTATGAGCAGAGTACTGGTCAGTGTAAGTACTGTGAGCAGAATACTGGGCAGTGTAGGTACTGTCATCAGAGTACTGGGGAGTGTGGGGTACTGTGAGCAGAGTACTGGGATTGTGGGTACTGTGAGTAGACTACTGGTCAGTGCGGTACTGTGAGCAGAGTTCTGGTCAGTGAGGGTACTGTGAGCAGAGAACTGGTCAGTGTAAGTACTGTGAGTAGAGTACTGGGCAATGTAGGCACTGTGGGCAGGGTACTGGTCAGTGTGGGGTACTGGGACCAGAGTACTGGTCAGTGTGGGTACTGTGAGCAGGGTACTGAGCAGTGTGGGTACTGTGAGCAGATTACTGGGCAGTGTGGGTATTGTGAGCAGAGTACTGGTCAGTGTGGGTACTGTGATCAGAGTACTGGTCAGTGTGTGTACTGTGAGCAGAGTACTGGTCAGTGTGGGTACTGTGAGCAGAGTACTGGGGAGTGTGGGTACTGTGAGCAGAGTACTGGGGAGTGTGGGTACTGTGAGCAGAGTACTGGGCAGTGTGAGTATTGTGAGCAGACTACTGGGCAGTGTGGGTACTGTGAGCAGAGTACTGGGCCGTGTGGGTACTGTGATCAAAGTTCTGGGCAGTGTGGGTGCTGAGAGCAGAGTACTGGGCATTGTGGGTACTGTGATCAGAGTACTGGTGAGTGTGGGTACTGTGAGCAGAGTACTGGTCAGGGTGGGTATTGTGAGCAGAGTACTGGGGAGTGTAGGTACTATGATCAGATTACTGGGGAGTGTGGGTACTGTGAGCTGAGTACTGGGCAGTGTGGGTACTGTGAGCAGAGTACTGGGAAGTGTGGGTACTGTGAACAGAGTACTGGGCAGAGTGGGTACTGTGAACAAACTATTGGGCAGTGTGGGTTCAGTGAGCAAAAAACTGGGCCGTGTGGGTACTGTGATCAAAGTTCTGGGCAGTGTTGGTACTGTGACCAGACTACTGGGTAGTGTGGGTACTGTGAGCAGAGTACTGGGCAGTGTGGGTACTGTGATCAGAGTTCTAGGCAGTGCCGGCACTGTGAGCATAGTACAGGGCATTGTGGATACTGTGATCAGAGTTCTAGGCAGTGCCGGCACTGTGAGCATAGTATAGGGCATTGTGGATACTGTGAGCAGAGTACTGGGGAGTGTGGGTACTGTGAGCGGTGTATTTGGTGGTATGGGTACTGTGAGCCGAGTACTGGTCAGTGTAGGTACTGTGAGCAGTGCTGGGAGGTGTGGGTATTTTGAGCACGGTACTGGGCAGAGTGGGCCCAGTGAAAAAATTACTGGGCAGCGTGGGTACTGTGAGCAGAGTACTGTTCGGTGTGGGTACTGTGAGCAAAGTACTGGTCAGTGTGGGTACTGTGAGCAGAATACTGGGCAGTGTGGGTACTGTGAGCAGAATACTGGGCAGTGTGGGTGTTGTGAGCAGAGTACTGGGCAGTGTTGGTACTGTGAGCCGAGTACTGGTCAGTGTGGGTACTGTGAGCAGAGTACTGGTCAGTGTGGGTACTGTGACCAGAGTACTGGGGAGTGTGGGCAATGTGAGCAGAGTACTGGGGAGTATGGGTACTGTGAGCAGAATACTGGGCAGTGTGGGTGTTGTGAGCAGAGTACTAGGCATTGTGGGTACTGTGAGCAGAGTAAAGGTCAGTGTGGGTACTGTGACCCGAGTACTGGGCAGTGTGGGTTCTGTGAGCAGAGTACTGGTCAGTGTGGGGTACTGTGAGCAGAGTACTGGTCAGTGTGGGTACTGTGATCAAAGTACAGGGCAGTGTGGATACTGTGAGCTGAGTATTGGGCAATGTAGGTACTGTGATCAGAGTTTTGGGCAGTGTGGGTACTGTGAGCATAGTACTGGGCATTGTGAGTACTGTGAGCAGAGTACTGGTCAGTGTTGGTACTGTGAGCAGAGTACTGGGCAGAGTGGGTAGTGTCATCAAAGTTCTGGGCAGTGTGGGTACTGTGAGCAGAGTACTGGGCATTGTGGGTACTGTGAGCAGAGTACTGGTCAGTGTAAGTACTGTGAGCAGAATACTGGGCAGTGTAGGTACTGTGAGAAGAGTATTGCTCAGTGTGGGTACTATTATCAGAGTTCTGGGCAGTGTAGGTACTGTGAGAAGAGTACTGAGCAGTGTGGGTACTGTGAGCCGAGAACTGGTCAGTGTGGGTACTGTGAGCAGAGTACTGGTCAGTGTGGGAATTGTGAGCAGAGTTCTGTGCGGTGTGGGTACTGTGAGCAGAGTACTGGCATTGTGGGTACTGTGAGCAGAGTACTGGTCAGTGTGGGTACTGTGAGCAGAGTACTGGTCAGTGTGGGTACTGTGAGCAGAGTACTGGTCAGTGTGGGTACTGTGAGCAGAGTACTGGTCAGTGAGGGTACTGTGAGCAGAGTACTGGCATTGTGGGTACTGTGAGCAGAGTACTGGTCAGTGTGGGTACTGTGAGCAGAGTACTGGTCAGTGTGGGTACTGTGAGCAGAGTACTGGTCAGTGTGGGTACTGTGAGCAGAGTACTGGTCAGTGTGGGTACTGTGAGCATAGTACTGGTCAGTGTGGGTACTGTGAGCAGAGTACTGGTCAGTGTGGGTACTGTGAGCAGAGTACTGGTCAGTGTGGGTACTGTGAGCAGAGTACTGGTCAGTGTGGGAACTGTGAGCAGAGTACTGGTCAGTGTGGGTACTGTGAGCAGAGTACTGGTCAGTGTGGGTACTGTGAGCAGAGTACTGGTCAGTGTGGGTACTGTGAGCAGAGTACTGGTCAGTGTAGGTACTGTGAGCAGAGTACTGGTCAGTGTGGGTACTGTAAGCAGAGTACTGGTCAGTGTGGGTACTGTGAGCAGAGTACTGGTCAGTGTAGGTACTGTGAGCAGAGTACTGGTCAGTGTGGGAACTGTGAGCAGAGTACTGGTCAGTGTGGGTACTGTGAGCAGAGTACTGGTCAGTGTGGGTACTGTGAGCAGAGTACTGGTCAGTGTGGGTACTGTGAGCAGAGTACTGGTCAGTGTGGGTACTGTGAGCAGAGTACTGGTCAGTGTGGGTACTGTGAGCATAGTACTGGTCAGTGTGGGTACTGTGAGCAGAGTACTGGTCAGTGTGGGTACTGTGAGCAGAGTACTGGTCAGTGTAGGTACTGTGAGCAGAGTACTGGTCAGTGTGGGAACTGTGAGCAGAGTACTGGTCAGTGTGGGTACTGTGAGCAGAGTACTGGTCAGTGTGGGTACTGTGAGCAGAGTACTGGTCAGTGTGGGTACTGTGAGCAGAGCACTGGTCAGTGTAGGTACTGTGAGCAGAGTACTGGTCAGTGTGGGAACTGTGAGCAGAGTACTGGTCAGTGTGGGTACTGTGAGCAGAGTACTGGTCAGTGTGGGTACTGTGAGCAGAGTACTGGTCAGTGTGGGTACTGTGAGCAGAGTACTGGTCAGTGTGGGTACTGTGAGCAGAGTACTGGTCAGTGTGGGTACTGTGAGCAGAGTACTGGTCAGTGTGGGTACTGTGAGCAGAGTACTGGTCAGTGTGGGTACTGTGAGCAGAGTACTGGTCAGTGTGGGTACTGTGAGCAGGGTACTGGTCAGTGTGGGTACTGTGAGCAGAATACTGGGCAGTGTAGGTACTGTGAGCAGAGTACTTTTTTTATTATTATTATTTTCTACCACAGACGTGGCCACACATTTACAATGCTAACCAGCATATATACATTTTCTTCTGTCCTCCATGGACAGGGTGAGAGAAGTGTTAAACATATAGTTCAAGGGTTTATTGAACAATCAACCACAGAAGGTGATTCGGTGCTTTTAAAATGCTAAGTTAACCTACATACGTAAATACATAGATACACAGATTTACGTATGCCCTACATAAAGTGTTAGATGTGTATTTTACATAGTGTCATTAATGTACATTCACAAAGGTGAAATGTAATTCTGATCAGCTTCCATATATACTTTAGACCCATACATATACATACACACACACACACACATATACATACATATATACACACACACACATGCATTCACATACATTTGTCTCATTTACTCTGACAGGGTGAGGTTGCTGATAAAGAAACTAGTGTGCAATTAAGCACTTAATCACTGAAGGTGATGAAGGTGCTTTTACAAGCTCAGGTTATATAGTTACATCATATATATACATTGTATGATTGATATATTACATGGTCAATCTTGGGTACAAGTCTAATATATCATCAAGTGTTCCAGTACTCATATAGTAACTACAGAGTTCAGCATACCTTAGTCCAGGAGGGCGAAACTCAGTCAATATGGGACATTCTACAATATAATGTTCAAGAGTGCATGTTTTCTCTTTCACAAAGTTGTCACATTGTGTACTCGACATTTGGGTTTTGAGAAAGCTGCCAGATACGTCTATATCCCAGGCGTATTCTGGTACTGGGGAGTGTGGGTACTGTGAGCAGAGAACTGGGGAGTGTGGGTACTGTGAGCAGAGTACTGGGCAGTGTGGGTACTGTGAGCAGAGTACTGGGCAGTGTGGGTACTGTGATCAAAGTTCTGGGCAGTGTGTGTGCTGAGAGCAGAGTACTGGGCATTGTGGGTACTGTGATCAAAGTACTGGTCAGTGTGGGTACTGTGAGCAGAGTACTGGTCAGGGTGGGTACTGTGAGCAGAGTACTGGGGAGTGTGGGTACTGTGATCCAATTACTGGGGAGTGTGGGTACTGTGAGCAGAGTACTGGGCAGTGTGGGTACTGTGAGCAGAGTACTGGGCAGTGTGGGTACTGTGAGCAGAGTACTGGGCAGAGTGGGTACTGTGAACAAACTATTGGGCAGTGTGGGTTCAGTGAGCAAAAAACTGGGCCGTGTGGGTACTGTGATCAAAGTTCTGGGCAGTGTAGGTACTGTGAGCAGACTACTGGGTAGAGTGGGTACTGTGATCAGAGTACTGGGCAGTGTGGGTACTGTGATCAGAGTTCTAGGCAGTGCGGGCACTGTGAGCATAGTACACGGCATTGTGGATACTGTGAGCAGAGTACTGGGGAGTGTGGGTACTGTGAGCGGTGTATTTGGTGGAATGGGTACTGTGAGCCGAGTACTGGTCAGTGTGGGTACTGTGATCAGATTACTGGTCAGTGTGGGAACTGTGAGCAGAGTTCTGGGATGTGTGGTTACTGTGAGCAGAGTGCTGGGCAGTGTGGGTACTGTGAGCAGTGCTGGGAGGTGTGGGTATTTTCAGCAGAGTACTGGGCAGAGTGGGCACAGTGAAAAAATTACTAGGCAGCGTGGGTACTGTGAGCAGAGTACTGGTCAGTGTGGGTACTGTGAGCAAAGTACTGGTCAGTGAGGGTACTGTGAGCAGAGTACTGGTCAGTGTAAGTACTGTGAGCAGAGAACTGGGAAGTATAGGTACTGTGAGCAGAGTACTGGGGAGTGTAGGTACTGTGAACAGAGTACTGGTCAGTTTGGGGTACTGTGGGAAGAGTACTGGTCAGTGTGGATACTATGAGCAGAACTGGGCAGTGTGGGTACTGTGAGCAAAGTTCTGGGCAGTGTGGGTATTGTGAGCAGATTACTGGGGAGTGTGGGTACTGTGAGCAGAGTACTGGGCATTGTGGGTACTGTGAGTAGACTACTGGTCAGTGCGGTACTGTGAGCAGAGTACAGGTCAGGGTGGGTACTGTGAGCAGAGTACTGGGGAGTGTGGGTACTGTGATCCAATTACTGGGGAGTGTGGGTACTGTGAGCAGAGTACTGGGCAGTGTGGGTACTGTGAGCAGAGTACTGGGCAGTGTGGGTACTGTGAGCAGAGTACTGGGCAGAGTGGGTACTGTGAACAAACTATTGGGCATTGTGGGTTCAGTGAGCAAAAAACTGGGCCGTGTGGGTACTGTGATCAAAGTTCTGGGCAGTGTAGGTACTGTGAGCAGACTACTGGGTAGTGTGGATACTGTGATCAGAGTACTGGGCAGTGTGGGTACTGTGATCAGAGTTCTAGGCAGTGCGGGCACTGTGAGCAAAGTACAGAGCATTGTGGATACTGTGAGCAGAGTACCGGGGAGTGTGGGTACTGTGAGTTGTGTATTTGGTGGTATGGGTACTGTGAGCCGAGTACTGGTCAGTGTGGGTACTGTGATCAGATTACTGGTCAGTGTGGGAACTGTGAGCAGAGTTCTGGGATGTGTGGGTACTGTGAGCAGAGTGCTGGGCAGTGTGGGTACTGTGAGCAGTGCTGGGAGGTGTGGGTATTTTGAGCAGAGTACTGGGCAGAGTGGGCACAGTGAAAAAATTACTGGGCAGCGTGGGTACTGTGAGCAGAGTACTGGTCAGTGTGGGTACTGTGAGCAAAGTACTGGTCAGTGTGGGTACTGTGAGCAGAGTACTGGTCAGTGTAAGTACTGTGAGCAGAGAACTGGGAAGTATAGGTACTGTGAGCAGAGTACTGGGGAGTGTAGGTACTGTGAGCAGAGTACTGGTCAGTTTGGGGTACTGTGGGAAGAGTACTGGTCAGTGTGGATACTATGAGCAGAACTGGGCAGTGTGGGTACTGTGAGCAAAGTTCTGGGCAGTGTGGGTACTGTGAGCAGATTACTGGGGAGTGTGGGTACTGTGAGCAGAGTACTGGGCATTGTGGGTACTGTGAGTAGACTACTGGTCAGTGCGGTACTGTGAGCAGAGTACTGGTCAGTGAGGGTACTGTGAGCAGAGTACTAGTCAGTGTGGGTACTATGAACAGAGTAGTGGGCAATGTAGGCACTGTGAGCAGGTTACTGGTCAGTGTGGGGTACTGTGAGCTGAGTACTGGTCAGTGTGGGTACTGTGAGCAGGGTACTGGGCAGTATGGGTACTGTGAGCACATTACTGGGCAGTGTGGGTACTGTGAGCAGAGTACTGGGCAGTGTGGGTACTGTGAGCTGAGTACTGGTCAGTGTGGGTACTGTGAGAAGAGTACTGGGCAGTGTGGGTACTGTGATCAAAGTTCTGGGCAAAGTGTGTGCTGAGAGCAGAGTACTGGGCATTGTGGGTACTGTGAGCAGAGTACTGGTCAGTGTAAGTACTGTGAGCAGAGAACTGGGCAGTGTAAGTACTGTGAGCAGAGAACTGGGCAGTATAGGTACTGTGAGCAGAATATTGGGCAGTGTAGATGTTGTGAGCAGAGTACTGGGCAGTGTGGGTACTTTGAGCAGAGTACTGGTCAGTAGGGTTACTATGGGCAGTGTGCATACTGTGATCAAAATTCTGGGCAGTGTGGGTACTGTGTGCAAAGTACTGGTCACTACCAACAACAAGATGCTTCACCAGGTGTGCCATACGCAACTGACAACAAGCTTCACCAGGTGAACCAGACGGTATTGACAACAACAACAAGCTTCACCAGGTGAACCAGACGCTATTGACAACAACAACAAGCTTCACCAGGTGAACCAGACGCTATTAACAACAACAACAAGCTTCACCAGGTGAACCAGACGCTACCAATACCAACAACAAGCTACATAAGGTGTTCCAGACCCTACGAACAACAACACGATGCTTCATCAGGTGTTCCATTTGCTACTGAAACCAAACAAAAGCTTCACCAGGTGTACCAGACGGTACCAACAACAATAACAAGCTTCACCGAATGTACCAGACGCCACTACGAACAACAAGAGTCTTCACCAGGTGTACCAGACACTACTAACAACAACAAGAGGCTTCACTAGGTGTATCAGACGCTACTAACAAAAACAAGCTTCACCAGAAGTACCAGACGCTACTATCAACAACAAGAGTTTTTGCCAGGTGTACCAGACGCTACTAACAAAACCAACAAGCTTCACCAGGTGTACCAGACGCTACTAACAAAACCAACAAGCTTCACCAGGTGTACCAGACGCTACTAACAAAACCAACAAGCTTCACCAGGTGTACCAGACGCTACTAACAAAACCAACAAGCTTCACCAGGTGTACCAGATGATACTAACAACAACAACAAGCTAATCCAGGTGTAGCAGACGCCACAAAACACAACAACAAGCTTCACCAAATGTACCAGATGCTACTAACAACAACAACAAGATGTTTCACCAGGTGTGCCAGACGCTATTAACAACAACATGAGGCTTCACCAGGTGTACCAGACGCTACTAACAACAACAACAAGCTTCACCAAATGTACAAGACTCTAGTACAAACAACAAGATCTTCACCAGGTGTACCCGACGCTACTAACAACAACATGAGGCTTCACCAGGTGTACCCGACGCTACTAACAACAACATGAGGCTTCATCACGTGTACCAGACGCTACTAACAACAACATGAGGCTTCACCAGGTGTACCCGACGCTACTAACAACAACATGAGGCTTCATCACGTGTACCAGACGCTACTAACAACAACAAGATGCTTCATCAGGTGTACAATACGCTACTAACAAGAAGCATCACCAGGTGTACCAGATGCTACCAACAACAACAGCAATAAGCTTCATAAGGTGTACCAGATGCTACTTACAACAACAACAAGCTTTACTAGGTGTTCCAGACGCCAACTAACAACAACAACAAGCTTTACTAGGTGTTCCAGACGCCAACTAACAACAACAACAAGCTTTACTAGGTGTTCCAGACGCCAACTAACAACAACAACAAGCTTTACTAGGTGTTCCAGACGCTACTACCAACAACATGAGGCTTCACAAGGTGAACTAGATGATACTAACAACAACATGAGGCTTCACCAGGTGTACCAGACGCTACTAACAACAACATGAGGCTTCACAAGGTGTACCAGACGCTACTAACAACAACATGAGGCTTCACCAGGTGAACCAGACGCTACTAACAACAACATGAGGCTTCACAAGGTGTACCAGACGCTACTAACAACAACATGAGGCTTCACCAGGTGTACCAGACGCTACTAACAACAACATGAGGCTTCACAAGGTGTACCAGACGCTACTAACAACAACATGAGGCTTCACCAGGTGAACCAGATGATACTAACAACAACAACAAGCTTCACCAAATGCACCAGACGCTACTAACAACAACATGAGGCTTCACCAGGTGTACCAGACGCTACCAACAACAACAACAAGCTACACCAGGTGTACCAGACGCTATTACCAACAACAACAATCTTCACCAGGTGAACCAGACGCTACCATCAACAACAACAATCTTCACCAGGTGAACCAGACGCTACCATCAACAACAACAATCTTCACCAGGTGAACCAGACGCTACCATCAACAACAACAATCTTCACCAGGTGTACCAGACGCTACCATCAACAACAACAAGATGCTTCACCAGGTGTACCAGACGCTACTAACAGCAACAAGATGCTTCACCAGGTGTACCAGACGCTACTAACAGCAACAAGATGCTTCATCAGGTGTACCAGACGCTACTACAGCAACAAGATGCTTCACCAGGTGTACCAGACGCTACTAACAGCAACAAGATGCTTCACCAGGTGTACCAGACGCTACTAACAGCAACAAGATGCTTCATCAGGTGTATCAGACGCTACTAACAGCAACAAGATGCTTCATCAGGTGTACCAGACGCTACTAACAGCAACAAGATGCTTCACCAGGTGTACCAGACGCTACTAACAGCAACAAGATGCTTCATCAGGTGTACCAGACGCTACTACAGCAACAAGATGCTTCATCAGGTGTACCAGACGCTACTAACAACAACAAGATGCTTCACCAGGTGTACCAGACGCTACTAACAACAACAAGAGACTTCACCAGGTGTACCAGACGCTACTACAGCAACAAGATGCTTCACCAGGTGTACCAGACGCTACTAACAACAACAAGAGACTTCACCAGGTGTACCAGACGCTACTACCAACATCAAGATGCTTCACCAGGTGTACCAGACGCTACTACCAACAACAAGAGACTTCACCAGGTGTACCAGACGCTACTACAGCAACAAGATGCTTCATCAGGTGTACCAGACGCTACTAACAGCAACAAGATGCTTCACCAGGTGTACCAGACGCTACTAACAACAACAAGATGCTTCACCAGGTGTACCAGACGCTACTACCAACAACAAGAGACTTCACCAGGTGTACCAGACGCTACTACCAACAACAAGATGCTTCACCAGGTGTACCAGACGCTACTAACAGCAACAAGATGCTTCACCAGGTGTACCAGACGCTACTAACAGCAACAAGATGCTTCATCAGGTGTACCAGACGCTACTAACAGCAACAAGATGCTTCACCAGGTGTACCAGACGCTACTAACAGCAACAAGATGCTTCATCAGGTGTACCAGACGCTACTAACAGCAACAAGATGCTTCACCAGGTGTACCAGACGCTACTACCAACAACAAGAGACTTCACCAGGTGTACCAGACGCTACTACAGCAACAAGATGCTTCACCAGGTGTACCAGACGCTACTAACAACAACAAGATGCTTCATCAGGTGTACCAGACGCTACTAACAGCAACAAGATGCTTCATCAGGTGTACCAGACGCTACTAACAGCAACAAGATGCTTCATCAGGTGTACCAGACGCTACTAACAACAACAAGATGCTTCATCAGGTGTACCAGACGCTACTAACAGCAACAAGATGCTTCATCAGGTGTACCAGACGCTACTAACAGCAACAAGATGCTTCATCAGGTGTACCAGACGCTACTACAGCAACAAGATGCTTCACCAGGTGTACCAGACGCTACTAACAACAAAAAGATGCTTCATCAGGTGTACCAGACGCTACTAACAGCAACAAGATGCTTCATCAGGTGTACCAGACGCTACTAACAGCAACAAGATGCTTCATCAGGTGTACCAGACGCTACTACAGCAACAAGATGCTTCACCAGGTGTACCAGACGCTACTAACAGCAACAAGATGCTTCATCAGGTGTACCAGACGCTACTAACAACAACAAGATGCTTCATCAGGTGTACCAGACGCTACTACAGCAACAAGATGCTTCACCAGGTGTACCAGACGCTACTAACAGCAACAAGATGCTTCATCAGGTGTACCAGACGCTACTAACAGCAACAAGATGCTTCATCAGGTGTACCAGACGCTACTAACAGCAACAAGATGCTTCATCAGGTGTACCAGACGCTACTAACAGCAACAAGATGCTTCATCAGGTGTACCAGACGCTACTAACAACAACAAGATGCTTCATCAGGTGTACCAGACGCTACTAACAGCAACAAGATGCTTCATCAGGTGTACCAGACGCTACTAACAACAACAACAAGTCTGAAACGAAACGTCGTCGTCCCTTCAACTTCTAGTGTGTGGTCTGGTCAACAACAACAAGCTTCACCTGGGGTACCAGACGCTACTAACAAAAACAACGAGCTTCACCAGTTGCACAAGACGAAACTAACAACAAGAGGCTTCACCAGGATTTTTTTTTTGTTGGGCGGAGTATGAGTATTTATAACTCGTATGGTCGCTTCAGTAAGATTTTGCCATATGTGTTTAACAAGTTCTTTTGCCATAAGTGTTTTAACAACTTCTGCTCTGTTGAATCTAAGTTGAAATCTTAATGGGTTTGTAACTGTGCACTGTGTTAGATAATGTTCCAGTGGTGTGTCGGACATTTCTCCACAGTGCTGACATTTCCCTTCACCAGGTGAACCAGACGCAAACTAACAACAACAACAAGAGGCTTCACCAGTGTACCAGACGCTACTAACAACAAGCTTCATCAGGTGAACCAGGAGCAACTAACAACAACAACAAGCTTCAAGCTTCACAAGGTGTAGCAGACGCTACTAACAACAACAAGAAGCTTCACCAGGTGTATCACACGCTACTAATAATCACAATCTTCACTACGTGAACCATAAGCTACCAACGACAACAACAAGCTTCACCAGGTGTACCAGACACTACTAACAACGACAAGAGGCTTCACCAGGTGTACCAGACGCTACTAACAACGACAAGAGGCTTCACCAGGTGTACCAGACGCTACTAACAACGACAAGAGGCTTCACCAGGTGTACCAGACGCTACTGACAACGACAAGAGGCTTCACCAGGTGTACCATACGCTACTAACATCAACAAGAGGCTTCACCAGGTGTACCAGACACTGCTAAGAACAACAACAAGTTTCACCAGGTGTACTAAACGCCGAGTTGTGCTGGGACTAGGTGTGCTGGGGCTAGGTGTGCTGGGGCTAGGTGTGCTGGGGCTAGGTGTGCTGGGGCTAGGTGTGCTGGGGCTAGGTGTGCTGGGACTAGGTGTGCTGGGGCTAGGTGTGCTGGGACAAGGTGTGCTGGGGCTAGGTGTGCTGGGGCTAGGTGTGCTGGGACAAGGTGTGCTGGGGCTAGGTGTGCTGGGACTAGGTGTGCTGGGGCTAGGTGTGCTGGGGCTAGGTGTGCTGGGGCTAGGTGTGCTGGGGCTAGGTGTGCTGGGGCTAGGTGTGCTGGGGCTAGGTGTGCTGGGACAAGGTGTGCTGGGGCTAGGTGTGCTGGGGCTAGGTGTGCTGGGGCTAGGTGTGCTGGGGCTAGGTGTGCTGGGGCTAGGTGTGCTGGGACAAGGTGTGCTGGGGCTAGGTGTGCTGGGACTAGGTGTGCTGGGGCTAGGTGTGCTGGGGCTAGGTGTGCTGGGGCTAGGTGTGCTGGGGCTAGGTGTGCTGGGGCTAGGTGTGCTGGGACAAGGTGTGCTGGGGCTAGGTGTGCTGGGACTAGGTGTGCTGGGGCTAGGTGTGCTGGGGCTAGGTGTGCTGGGGCTAGGTGTGCTGGGGCTAGGTGTGCTGGGGCTATGTGTGCTTGGGCTAGGTGTGCTAGGGCTAGGTGTGCTGGGGCTAGGTGTGCTGGGACAAGGTGTGCTGGGGCTAGGTGTGCTGGGGCTAGGTGTGCTGGGGCTAGGTGTGCTGGGACAAGGTGTGCTGGGGCTAGGTGTGCTGGGGCTAGGTGTGCTGGGACAAGGTGTGCTGGGGCTAGGTGTGCTGGGGCTAGGTGTGCTGGGACAAGGTGTGCTGGGGCTAGGTGTGCTGGGGCTAGGTGTGCTGGGACAAGGTGTGCTGGGACAAGGTGTGCTGGGACAAGGTGTACTGGGACTAGGTGCGCTGGGACTAGGTGTGCTGGGGCTAGGTGTGCTGGGGCTAGGTGTGCTGGGGCTAGGAGTGCTGGGACAAGGTGTGCTGGGGCTAGGTGTGTTGGGGCTAGGTGTGCTGGGGCTAGGTGTGCTGGGGCTAGGTGTGCTGGGGCTAGGTGTGCTGGGACAAGGTGTGCTGGGGCTAGGTGTGCTGGGGCTAGGTGTGCTGGGGCTAGGTGTGCTGGGGCTAGGTGTGCTGGGACAAGGTGTGCTGGGACTAGGTGTGCTGGGGCTAGGTGTACTGGGACAAGGTGTGCTGGGGCTAGGTGTGCTGGGACAAGGTGTACTGGGACTAGGTGCGCTGGGACTAGGTGCGCTGGGACTAGGTGTGCTGGGACAAGGTGTGCTGGGACAAGGTGTACTGGGACTAGGTGTGCTGGGACAAGGTGTGCTGGGGCTAGGTGTGCTGGGGCTAGGTGTGCTGGGACTAGGTGTGCTGGGACAAGGTGTGCTGGGACAAGGTGTGCTGGGGCTAGGTGTGCTGGGACAAGGTGTACTGGGACTAGGTGTGCTGGGACAAGGTGTGCTGGGACTAGGTGTGCTGGGACTAGGTGTGCTGGGACAAGGTGTGCTGGGACAAGGTGTGCTGGGACAAGGTGTGCTGGGGCTAGGTGTGCTGGGACAAGGTGTGCTGGGACTAGGTGTGCTGGGACTAGGTGTGCTGGGACAAGGTGTGCTGGGACTAGGTGTGCTGGGACAAGGTGTGCTGGGACAAGGTGTGCTGGGGCTAGGTGTGCTGGGACAAAGTGTGCTGGGACTAGGTGTGCTGGGACTAGGTGTGCTGGGACAAGGTGTGCTGGGGCTAGGTGTGCTGGGGCTAGGTGTGCTGGGGCTAGGATTGCTGGGGCTAGGAGTGCTGGAGCTAGGTGTGCTGGGGCTAGGTGTGCTGGGACAAGGTGTGCTGGGACAAGGTGTGCTGGGACAAGGTGTACTGGGACTAGGTGTGCTGGGACAAGGTGTGCTGGGACAAGGTGTGCTGGGGCTAGGTGTGCTGGGACAAGGTGTGCTGGGACAAGGTGTGCTGGGGCTAGGTGTGCTGGGGCTAGGTGTGCTGGGACAAGGTGTGCTGGGACAAGGTGTGCTGGGGCTAGGTGTGCTGGGACTAGGTGTGCTGGGACAAGGTGTGCTGGGGCTAGGTGTGCTGGGACAAGGTGTGCTGGGACTAGGTGTGCTGGGGCTAGGTGTGCTGGGACAAGGTGTGCTGGGACAAGGTGTGCTGGGGCTAGGTGTGCTGGGGCTAGGTGTGCTGGGACAAGGTGTGCTGGGACAAGGTGTGCTGGGGCTAGGTGTGCTGGGGCTAGGTGTGCTGGGGCTAGGAGTGCTGGGGCTAGGAGTGCTGGAGCTAGGTGTGCTGGGGCTAGGTGTGCTGGGACAAGGTGTGCTGGGACAAGGTGTGCTGGGACAAGGTGTACTGGGACTAGGTGTGCTGGGACAAGGTGTGCTGGGACAAGGTGTGCTGGGGCTAGGTGTGCTGGGACAAGGTGTGCTGGGACAAGGTGTGCTGGGGCTAGGTGTGCTGGGGCTAGGTGTGCTGGGACAAGGTGTGCTGGGACAATGTGTGCTGGGGCTAGGTGTGCTGGGACTAGGTGTGCTGGGACAAGGTGTGCTGGGGCTAGGTGTGCTGGGACAAGGTGTGCTGGGACTAGGTGTGCTGGGGCTAGGCGTGCTGGGGCTAGGTGTGCTGGGACAAGGTGTGCTGGGGCTAGGTGTGCTGGGACTAGGTGTGCTGGGGCTAGGTGTGCTGGGACAAGGTGTGCTGGGACAAGGTGTGCTGGGGCTAGGTGTGCTGGGACTAGGTGTGCTGGGGCTAGGTGTGCTGGGGCTAGGTGTGCTGGGGCTAGGTGTGCTGGGGCTAGGTGTGCTGGGGCTAGGAGTGCTGGGACAAGGTGTGCTGGGGCTAGGTGTGTTGGGGCTAGGTGTGCTGGGGCTAGGTGTGCTGGGGCTAGGTGTGCTGGGGCTAGCTGTGCTGGGACAAGGTGTGCTGGGGCTAGGTGTGCTGGGGCTAGGTGTGCTGGGGCTAGGTGTGCTGGGGCTAGGTGTGCTGGGGCTAGGTGTGCTGGGGCTAGGTGTGCTGGGGCTAGGTGTGCTGGGACAAGGTGTGCTGGGGCTAGGAGTGCTGGGGCTAGGTGTGCTGGGGCTAGGTGTGCTGGGGCTAGGTGTGCTGGGGCTAGGTGTGCTGGGGCTAGGTGTGCTGGGGCTAGGTGTGCTGGGGCTAGGTGTGCTGGGACAAGGTGTGCTGGGGCTAGGAGTGCTGGGGCTAGGTGTGCTGGGGCTAGGTGTGCTGGGGCTAGGTGTGCTGGGGCTAGGTGTGCTGGGGCTAGGTGTGCTGGGACAAGGTGTGCTGGGGCTAGGTGTGCTGGGGCTAGGTGTGCTGGGACAAGGTGTGCTGGGACTAGGTGTGCTGAGACAAGGTGTGCTGGGGCTAGGTGTGCTGGGACAAGGTGTACTGGGACAAGGTGTGCTGGGGCTAGGTGTGCTGGGACAAGGTGTGCTGGGGCTAGGTGTGCTGGGGCTAGGTGTGCTGGGGCTAGGTGTGCTGGGGCTAGGTGTGCTGGGGCTAGGTGTGCTGGGGCTAGGTGTGCTGGGACAAGGTGTGCTGGGGCTAGGTGTGCTGGGGCTAGGTGTGCTGGGGCTAGGTGTGCTGGGACAAGGTGTGCTGGGGCTAGGTGTGCTGGGGCTAGGTGTGCTGGGACAAGGTGTGCTGGGGCTAGGTGTGCTGGGGCTAGGTGTGCTGGGACAAGGTGTGCTGGGGCTAGGTGTGCTGGGGCTAGGTGTGCTGGGACAAGGTGTGCTGGGACAAGGTGTGCTGGGACAAGGTGTACTGGGACTAGGTGCGCTGGGACTAGGTGCGCTGGGACTAGGTGTGCTGGGACAAGGTGTGCTGGGGCTAGGTGTGCTGGGGCTAGGTGTGCTGGGGCTAGGTGTGCTGGGGCTAGGTGTGCTGGGGCTAGGTGTGCTGGGACAAGGTGTGCTGGGACTAGGTGTGCTGGGACTAGGTGTGCTGGGGCTAGGTGTGCTGGGGCTAGGTGTGCTGGGGCTAGGTGTGCTGGGGCTAGGTGTGCTGGGACAAGGTGTGCTGGGGCTAGGTGTGCTGGGACAAGGTGTGCTGGGGCTAGGTGTGCTGGGGCTAGGTGTGCTGGGGCTAGGTGTGCTGGGGCTAGGTGTGCTGGGGCTAGGTGTGCTGGGACAAGGTGTGCTGGGACTAGGTGTGCTGGGACTAGGTGTGCTGGGACTAGGTGTGCTGGGGCTAGGTGTGCTGGGGCTAGGTGTGCTGGGGCTAGGTGTGCTGGGGCTAGGCGTGCTGGGACAAGGTGTGCTGGGGCTAGGTGTGCTGGGACAAGGTGTGCTGGGGCTAGGTGTGCTGGGGCTAGGTGTGCTGGGGCTAGGTGTGCTGGGGCTAGGTGTGCTGGGGCTAGGTGTGCTGGGGCTAGGTGTGCTGGGACTAGGTGTGCTGGGACTAGGTGTGCTGGGACTAGGTGTGCTGGGGCTAGGTGTGCTGGGGCTAGGTGTGCTGGGGCTAGGTGTGCTGGGGCTAGGTGTGCTGGGACAAGGTGTGCTGGGGCTAGGTGTGCTGGGGCTAGGTGTGCTGGGACAAGGTGTGCTGGGGCTAGGTGTGCTGGGACAAGGTGTGCTGGGACTAGGTGTGCTGGGGCTAGGTGTGCTGGGGCTAGGTGTGCTGGGGCTAGGTGTGCTGGGGCTAGGTGTGCTGGGGCTTGGTGTGCTGGGACAAGGTGTGCTGGGGCTAGGTGTGCTGGGACAAGGTGTGCTGCGTAGCTTGCTGGGAGACAGAGGAAGGGGGAGGTCCGCAATGCACCTTTAAGAATTGAACCCAAAGCTGTGTGTGGCTTCTCCCACCCTTCTCTCCCACGCTACTCTCCCACGCTACTCTCCCACCCTTCTCTCCCACGCTACTCTCCCACGCTACTCTCCCACGCTACTCTCCCACGCTACTCTCCCACCCTTCTCTCCCACGCTACTCTCCCACGCTACTCTCCCACCCTTCTCTCCCACGCTACTCTCCCACGCTACTCTCCCACGCTACTCTCCCACGCTACTCTCCCACGCTACTCTCCCACCCTTCTCTCCCACCCTTCTCTCCCACCCTTCTCTCCCACGCTACTCTCCCACCCTTCTCTCCCACGCTACTCTCCCACCCTTCTCTCCCACCCTTCTCTCCCACCCTTCTCTCCCACCCTTCTCTCCCACCCTTCTCTCCCACGCTACTCTCCCACCCTTCTCTCCCACCCTTCTCTCCCACCCTTCTCTCCCACGCTACTCTCCCACCCTTCTCTCCCACGCTACTCTCCCACCCTTCTCTCCCACCCTTCTCTCCCACCCTTCTCTCCCACCCTTCTCTCCCACCCTTCTCTCCCACGCTACTCTCCCACCCTTCTCTCCCACCCTTCTCTCCCACCCTTCTCTCCCACCCTTCTCTCCCACGCTACTCTCCCACCCTTCTCTCCCACGCTACTCTCCCACCCTTCTCTCCCACGCTACTCTCCCACCCTTCTCTCCCACCCTTCTCTCCCACGCTACTCTCCCACCCTTCTCTCCCACGCTACTCTCCCACCCTTCTCTCCCACGCTACTCTCCCACCCTACTCTCCCGCCCTTCTCTCCCACGCTACTCTCCCGCCCTACTCTCCCACGCTACTCTCCTGCCCTTCTCTCCCGCCCTTCTCTCCCACCCTTCTCTCCCACCCTTCTCTCCCACCCTTCTCTCCCACGCTACTCTCCCACCCTTCTCTCCCACCCTTCTCTCCCACCCTTCTCTCCCACCCTTCTCTCCCACCCTTCTCTCCCACCCTTCTCTCCCACGCTACTCTCCCACCCTTCTCTCCCACGCTACTCTCCCACCCTTCTCTCCCACGCTACTCTCCCACCCTTCTCTCCCACCCTTCTCTCCCACGCTACTCTCCCACCCTTCTCTCCCACACTACTCTCCCACCCTTCTCTCCCACGCTACTCTCCCACCCTACTCTCCCGCCCTTCTCTCCCACGCTACTCTCCCACCCTACTCTCCCACCTTACTCTCCCACGCTACTCTCCCACCCTTCTCTCCCACGCTACTCTCCCACGCTACTCTCCCGCCCTTCTCTCCCACCCTACTCTCCCACCCTTCTCTCCCACGCTACTCTCCCGCCCTTCTCTCCCACGCTACTCTCCCGCCCTTCTCTCCCACGCTACTCTCCCGCCCTTCTCTCCCACGCCACTCTCCCACGCTACTCTCCCGCCCTTCTCTCCCACCCTACTCTCCAGCCCTACTCTCCCACCCTACTCTCCCGCCCTTCTCTCCCACGCTACTCTCCCACGCTACTCTTACACCCTACTCTCCCGCCCTTCTCTCCCAGGCTACTCTCCCACGCTACTCTCCCACCCTACTCTCCCGCCCTTCTCTCCCACGCTACTCTCCCACCCTACTCTCCCGCCCTTCTCTCCCACGCTACTCTCCCACCCTTCTCTCCCACGCTACTCTCCCGCCCTTCTCTCCCACCCTACTCTCCCGCCCTTCTCTCCCACGCTACTCTCCCACCCTACTCTCCCACCCTACTCTCCCGCCCTACTCTCCCACCCTACTCTCCCGCCCTTCTTTCCCATCCTACTCTCCCGCCCTTCTCTCCCACCCTACTCTCCCACCCTTCTCTCCCACCCTACTCTCCCACCCTTCTCTCCCACCCTGCTCTCCCGCCCTTCTCTCCCACCCTACTCTCCCACCCTTCTCTCCCACCCTACTCTCCCACCCTACTCTCCCACCCTTCTCTCCCACGCTACTCTCCCATGCTACTCTCCCGCCCTTCTCTCCCACGCTACTCTCCCACGCTACTCTCCCGCCCTTCTCTCCCACGCTACTCTCCCACGCTACTCTCCCGCCCTTCTCTCCCACGCTATTCTCCCACGCTACTCTCCCACGCTACTCTCCCGCCCTTCTCTCCCACGCTACTCTCCCACCCTTCTCTCCCACGCTACTCTCCCGCCCTTCTCTCCCACCCCTCACCCAGGGAACAAACACACAACACCCACAGAACAAACACACAACACCCACAGAACAAACACAACACCCACAGAACAAACACAACACCCACAGAACAAACACAACACCCACAGAACAAACACACAACACCCACAGAACAAACACACAACACCCACAGAACAAACACAACACCCACAGAACAAACACACAACACCCACAGAACAAACACACAACACCCACAAAACAAACACACAACACCCACAGAACAAACACACAACACCCACAGAACAAACACAACACCCACAGAACAAACACACAACACCCACAGAACAAACACAACACCCACAGAACAAACACACAACACCCACAGAACAAACACACAACACCCACAGAACAAACACAACACCCACAGAACAAACACACAACACCCACAGAACAAACACAACACCCAGGGAACAAACACACAACACCCACAGAACAAACACAACACCCACAGAACAAACACAACACCCACAGAACAAACACAACACCCACAGAACAAACACACAACACCCACAGAACAAACACACAACACCCACAGAACAAACACAACACCCACAGAACAAACACACAACACCCACAGAACAAACACACAACACCCACAAAACAAACACACAACACCCACAGAACAAACACACAACACCCACAGAACAAACACAACACCCACAGAACAAACACACAACACCCACAGAACAAACACAACACCCACAGAACAAACACACAACACCCACAGAACAAACACACAACACCCACAGAACAAACACAACACCCACAGAACAAACACACAACACCCACAGAACAAACACAACACCCAGGGAACAAACACACAACACCCACAGAACAAACACACAACACCCACAGAACAAACACACAACACCCACAAAACAAACACACAACACCCACAGAACAAACACACAACACCCACAGAACAAACACAACACCCACAGAACAAACACACAACACCCACAGAACAAACACACAACACCCACAGAACAAACACAACACCCACAGAACAAACACAACACCCACAGAACAAACACACAACACCCACAGAACAAACACACAACACCCACAGAACAAACACACAACACCCACAGAACAAACACACAACACCCACAGAACAAACACAACACCCACAGAACAAACACAACACCCACAGAACAAACACAACACCCACAGAACAAACACACAACACCCACAGAACAAACACAACACCCAGGGAACAAACACACAACACCCACAGAACAAATACACAACACCCACAGAACAAACACACAACACCCACAGAACAAACACACAACACCCACAGAACAAACACACAACACCCACAGAACAAACACACAACACCCACAGAACAAACACACAACACCCACAGAACAAACACAACACCCACAGAACAAACACACAACACCCACAGAACAAACACAACACCCACAGAACAAACACAACACCCAGGGAACAAACACACAACACCCACAGAACAAACACAACACCCAGGGAACAAACACACACCTAGTTAAACACAAGACGAAGTTAGAGAAGCTTCTGAGGTATGCCACCAGACTGGTCCCGGAAATGAGAGGAATGAGTTTCGAGGAAAGGCTAAGGGCGCTGAGCCTCACATCCCAGGAGAACAAAAGACTAAGGGGAGACATGATAACCACCTACAAAATTCTCAAGGGAAAGGACATGTTGGACAAAGACAAACTCTTCAGCACGGGTGGGACACGAACAAGGGGACACAGGTGGAAACTGAGTACCCAGATGAGCCACAGGGACGTTAGAAAGAAGTTTTTCAGTGTCAGAGTAGTTAACAGATGGAATGCATTAGGCAGTAATGTGGTGGAGGCTGACTCCATACACAGTTTTAAATGTGGATATGATAGAGCCCAATAGGCTCAGGAACCTGTACACCAGTTGATTGACAGTTGAGAGGCGGGACCAAAGAGCCAGAGCTCAACCCCCGCAAGCACAACTAGGTGAGTACACACAACACCCAGGGAAGAAACACACAATAATAAGGAATAAAAACACTACAATAAAAGGAACAAATAAACAAAACACTCAGGGAACAAGCACGCAAAACCCAGGGGAACAAACACACATCACCCAACGAAAAAACACCCACAACAAACACACAACACCCAGGAAAAAACATATAACATCCAGGGAACAAACACACATAAAACCCAGGGAACAAACACACAGAACACCCAGGGAACAAACACACATAAAACCCAGGGAACAAACACACAGAACACCCAGGGAACAAACACACAGAGCACCTAGGGAACAAGCACACAACACCCACAGAACAAACACACAACACCCACAGAACAAACACAACACCCACAGAACAAACACACAACACACAGAGCACCTAGGGAACAAGCACACAACACCCAGGGAAACAACACACACACCACCTAGGGAACAAAAACACTCTATCTAGGGAACAAACACACAACACTTCGGAAGCGTATCAAGTCTGTCTGTAACATGTTCCTTTGAGGAAAGCCAGAAAGAGGTCCAGCGTAGAAAGAGAATGCAGAAGACACTATGAACGAAGAAAAAAAATAACGGAAATGGTTATGCAGACACGAATTTACCGTCAAAGAAGGAATAACTTAAATAGGGAGATTGAAGAAATAGAGCGGAAATTGAAACTCTCATATCAAACTGAAGAAAGGCAGTTAGAACAGAAAGCAATTCAGGAAATAAAGAAAAACCCAAAATACTTCTTCACATATGCGAAATCAAAAGCAAAAACCACTGCCAGTATTGGACCTATTCGTACAAGTGAAGGTTCATACACGGAGGATGACAAAGAAATTAGTGAAATCCTAAAAAAGCAGTATGAGGACATGTTTAGCACTCCAATAAACAACATGAAAGTGGAAGATCCAGACAATTTCTTTATGCGGGATATTCAAACCCCGGTAAATATAACTGATATCAACACGAGCGCGCTAAATTTTGAAAGAGATATTGAAAACATGCCCATGCACTCGGCCCCGGGTCCAGATTCATGGAATTCAATATTTATAAAGAAATGCAAAGTGCCGATAGCACAGGCACTCAGTATAGTGTGGAGGAAGAGCATGGACACGGGAGAGATACCAGATGCAGACATAGCTCCTCTACACAAGGGAGGGAGCAAAGCATTGGCAAGGAATTATAGACCAGTTGCACTAGCATCGCACATAATAAAAGTATTTGAGAGAGTGATTAGGAGTCAGGTCACCAATTTCATGGAGACCAATGACCTTCACAACCCAGGCCAACATGGATTTCGAGCGGGAAGATCGTGCCTCTCACAGCTACTTAAGCACTACGACAAAGTCACTGAGGCATTAGAAGAAAAACAGAATGCTCATGTGATATACACGGACTTCGCAAAGGCTTTCGATAAATGTGACCATGGCGTGATTGCACACAAAATGAAGTCAGTGGGAATAACCGGTAAAGTAGGACGCTGGATACTCAGTTTTCTGTCAAACAGGACTCAGCGAGTAACGGTCACCCATATAAAATCGAATCTGAGCGCAGTTAAAAGCTCTGTACCTCAAGGTATAGTCCTTGCACCACTGCTGTTTCTTATTCTCATATCAGATATAGACAAAAACACAAGTCACAGCTTCGTGTCATCCTTTGCAGATGATACAAAAATCAGCATGAAAATTACCTCTGCTGAAGACATTGATAAACTACAAACAGATATTAACAAAGTTTTCGATTGGGCAGCAGAAAATAACATGATGTTTAACGGTGATAAATTCCAGGTACTCAGATATAGCAAAAATGAGGATCTGAAACATAATACAGGGTACAAAACACAATCGAATCTGCCCATAGTAGGAAAACAGCATGTCAAGGATTTGGGAATAATGATGTCCGACGATCTAACGTTTAGGGAGCATAACCAAGCAAATATTGCGACAGCCAGAAAAATGATAGGATGGATTACGAGAACTTTCAAATCCAGGGATCCCATCACAATGGTTGTACTCTTCAAGTCACTTGTGTTGTCCCGTCTTGAGTACTGCTCAGTACTCACTTCCCCCTTCAGAGCAGGAGAGATTGCTGAAATTGAGGGAATACAGAGAACATATACGGCACGCATAGACGCGATAAAGCACCTAAATTATTGGGATCGTCTCAAAGCCCTCCAAATATACTCACTAGAAAGAAGACGAGAGAGATACCAAATAATATACACCTGGAAGATACTGGAGGGCCAAGTACCAAATCTACACAGTAAAATAACAACATACTGGAGTGAACGATATGGAAGAAAATGCAGAATAGAACCAATGAAGAGCAGAGGTGCCATAGGCACAATCAGAGAACACTGTATAAACATCAGAGGTCCGCGGTTGTTCAACGTCCTCCCAGCAAGCATAAGAAATATTGCCGGAACAACCGTGGACATCTTCTAGAGGAAACTAGATTTATTCCTCCAAGGAGTGCCTGACCAACCGGGCTGTGGTGGGTATGTGGGCCTGCGGGCCGCTCCAAGCAACAGCCTGGTGGACCAAACTCTCACAAGTAAAGCCTGGCCTCGGGCCGGGCTTGGGGAGTAGAAGAACTCCCAGAACCCCATCAACCAGGTAACCCAGGTAATACACACAACACCCAGGGAAGAAACACACGAAACCCAAGGAACAAAAACACAGTACCCAGGCAACAAACACACAACACACAGGCAACAAACACACACAACACCCAGGCAACAAACACACACAACACCCAGGGAACAAACACATACACCTACCAGGGAACAACCACAAAACAGCCAGAGAACAAACACACACAACACCCTGGGAACAAACACACAACAGCCAAGGAAGAAAAACCCACCATCCAGGGAACAAACACACAACACCTAAGGAACAAAGAAACACACAGTACCAAGCAAACAAACCCGCAATAACTAGGGAACAAACACACAACACCCAGGAAACAATCACTCAACACCCAGGGAACAAACACGCAACACTCAGCGAACAAACACACAACACCCTGGGAACAAACACACACACACACCACCCCCAGGAAACAAACTCACAACACCAAGGGAACAAACACGCAACACTCAGGGAACAAACACGCAACACTCAGGGAACAAACACACAACACCCAGGGAACAAACACACAACACCCAGGAAAAAACTCACAACACCCAGGGAACAAACACACAACACATAGGCAACAAACTCACAACACCCAGGGAACAAACACGCAACACTCAGGGAACAAACACACAACACCAAGGGAACAAACACGCAACACTCAGGGAACAAACACGCAACACTCAGGGAACAAACACACAACACCCAGGAAACAAACTCATAACACCAAGGGAACAAACACACAACACCCAGGGAACAAACACGCAACACCCAGGGAACAAACACGCAACACCCAGGGAACAAACACGCAACACTCAGGGAACAAACACACAACACCAAGGGAACAAACACGCAACACTCAGGGAACAAACACACAACACCAAGGGAACAAAAACACAACACCCAAGGAAAAAAACACCATCCAGGGAAGAAACACACAATACCTAAGAAACAAAGACACACACCACGCAGGGAACAAATACACACAACTCCCAGGAAACAAATACACAACACTCAAAGAACAAAACACACAGCACCAAGCAAACAAACACACAACACCTAGGGAAAAAACACACACAACACCCAGGGAACAAACACACACCACCCAGGGAACAAACACACAACACCTAGGGAACAAACACACACACCACACATTGAACAAACACACACACACACAATACCAAGGGAACAAACACACACAACACCCAGGGATCAAACACACACCACCCAGCAAACAAACCCGCAACACCTAGGGAACAAACACACAACACCCATTGAACAAACACACACAACACCTTGGGAACAAACACACACACAACACCTATGGAACAAACACACACCCTATGGAACAAACACACACACAACACCCAGGGTACAAACACACAACACCGAGGGAACAAACACACACCACCCAGCAAACAAACACCCACAACACCCACGGAACAAACACAACACCCTGGGAGCAAACACACACCACCTGAGGAACAAACACACATCACATCCAGGGAACAAACACACAACACCCAGGGAACAAACACACACACATAACGCATGGAACAAACACACAACACCCAGGCAGCAAACACACACCACCAAGGGAACAAACACACAACACTCAGGGAACACACACCACCCAAGGAAAAAACACATACAAAACACACAGGGAACAAACACACAGGAAACAAACACACATCGTCAAGGGGAACAAATACACAACACCCAGGAACAAATACACGCAACACCCAGGGAACGAACACACAACACCCAAGGAACAAACACACAGCACCCAGCAAACAAACACTACACCTAGGGAACAAACGCACAATACCCAGGGAACAAACACATACAACATCCAGGGAACAAACACACACACACTTTCCAGGGAACAAAAACACACAACACCCAGTGAACAAACAAGCAACACCCAGGGAACAAACACACACACAACACCCAGGGAACAAACACACAACAACTGGGTAACAAACACACACTCCACCAATGGAACAAACACAAACACACTACTCAGGGACAAACACACACCACCAAGGGAACAAACACACACAACATCCAGGGAACAAACACACAACACTTAAGGAAAAGACACACAACACCCAGGGAACACACACACACACCACTAAGGGAACAAACACACAACACTTAAGGAAAAGACACACAACACCCAGGGAACACACACACACACCACTAAGGGAACAAACACACAACACTTAGGGAACAAACGCACACAACACCCAGGGAACAAACACATACCACATTGGAACAAACACACATCCAGGGAACAAACACTCAACACCCAGGGTACAAACACACACAACACCCAGGGAACAAACACACACAACACCCAGGGAACAAACACACACAACACCCAGGGAACAAACACACACAACACCCAGGGAACAAACAAACACAACACCCAGGGAACAAACACACACAACACCCAGGGAACAAACACACACTCACCTAGGGAACAAACACACACAACACCCAGGGAACAAACACACACTCACCCAGGGAACAAACAAACACAACACCCAGGGAACAAACACAACACCCAGGGAACAAACACTCAACACCAAGGGAACAAACACAACACCCAGGGAACAAACACACACAACACCCAGGGAACAAACACAACACCCAGGGAACAAACGCACACAACACCCAGGGAACAAACGCACACAACACCCAGGGAACAAACGCACACAACACCCAGGGAACAAACACACACAACACCCAGGGAACAAACACACATAACGTCCAGGGAACAAACATACACAACACCCTGAAAACAAACACATACCACCTTGGAACACACACAACACCCAGGGAACAAACACACACACAACACCCAGGGAACAAACACACACAACACCCAGGGAACAAACACACACTCACCCAGGGAACAAACACACACAACACCCAGGGAACAAACACACACAACACACAGGGAACAAACACACACAACACCCAGGGAACAAACACACACAGCACCCAGGGAACAAACACCCAGGGAACAAACACACACAGCACCCAGGGAACAAACACACAGGGAACAAACACACACAACACCCAGGGAACAAACACACACAACACCCAGGGAACAAACACACACAACACCCAGGGAACAAACACACACAACACCCAGGGAACAAACACAACACCCAGGGAACAAACACAACACCCAGGGAACAAACACAACACCCAGGGAACAAACACACACAACACCCAGGGAACAAACACAACATCCAGGGAACAAACACACACAACACCCAGGGAACAAACACAACACCCAGGGAACAAACACACACAACACCCAGGGAACAAACACAACACCCAGGGAACAAACACACACAACACCCAGGGAACAAACACACACAACACCCAGGGAACAAACACAACACCCAGGGAACAAACACACACAACACCCAGGGAACAAACACAACACCCAGGGAACAAACGCACACAACACCCAGGGAACAAACACAACACCCAGGGAACAAACACACACAACACCCAGGGAACAAACACACACAACACCCAGGGAACAAACACAACACCCAGGGAACAAACACACACAACACCCAGGGAACAAACACAACACCCAGGGAACAAACACACACAACACCCAGGGAACAAACACACACAACACCCAGGGAACAAACACACACAACACCCAGGGAACAAACACAACACCCAGGGAACAAACACACACTCACCCAGGGAATAAACACACACAACACCCAGGGAACAAACACACACAACACCCAGGGAACAAACACACACAACACCCAGGGAACAAACACACACAACACCCAGGGAATAAACACACACAACACCCAGGGAACAAACACACACAACACCCAGGGAACAAACACACACAACACCCAGGGAACAAACACAACACCCAGGGAACAAACACACACAACACCCAGGGAACAAACACACACAACACCCAGGGAACAAACACACACAACACCCAGGGAACAAACACACACAACACCCAGGGAACAAACACACACAACACCCAGGGAACAAACACACACAACACCCAGGGAACAAACACAACACCCAGGGAACAAACACACACAACACCCAGGGAACAAACACAACACCCAGGGAACAAACACACACAACACCCAGGGAACAAACACAACACCCAGGGAACAAACACACACAACACCCAGGGAACAAACACACACAACACCCAGGGAACAAACACAACACCCAGGGAACAAACACACACAACACCCAGGGAATAAACACACACAACACCCAGGGAACAAACACACACAACACCCAGGGAACAAACACAACACCCAGGGTAAGTTACAGTGTTAGAGTGTGAAGACTGGAGACACAGACTGGGGTGTGATGAAGGTACTGGTCACCAACTTTTCACTGCCCTCTACAACACCCAGCTGGTTATTTTCAGCGAGAACATTATGTGTAGAGTGGGAGAGGTTGCCCCGCGGGGGCTGTAAATACCGCACCTAAAAGCTCCTGTCACAAAACAATCACTTCGTACCCTCCTGGCAGGCCCTCAATGAATTTGGCTAGTAATAGTCGCAAAGTATTATTAGCAACTGCTGCCCCCAAAAATAATCTGCGTCTTGTGACTGCCGCTTTGAACAAGTGGTCGAGCGGTCCGATGGGCCTGAATGGCGAGCCGAGCGATAACAGTGCGAGCAATACGAAAGTAACTTTGTTGATAAGCGAGGATGTCTTGAATACCATACTGCCTAAAAACACCGCCCATTTCTTTACTACTCTCGCCACATGACGCCGGACGTACGATCAACCCTGGCTGCTATAAGGAAAGGACCTACCGATCATCTGTTTTATAATGACGTGTAATTAGTCAAATGTGTACTGACAAGTCATCAGTTGTTTGAAGTTTCGTTACCATCGTTGAGAATGAAGGAATACCCATCAGAGGCTTGGGTATGGACCGCAGAGGGTTTTTGCGCTGTTGTACGAGAGTTTTCCCGGTGTATGGCGACGACAACACGACCTCCTACAGTAACCATCAGTATCAGTCGAGAAAGCTAAGGTGGATTACGCTCGCGCTCTTACACATTGCGTCGTCGTTTTTGGTCAGTCAAATATTTAGTTGGATTTGATAATACTGTGAACCAACCCTCTGTTTACTTACGTGACAAAAGTTCCCATAGTGACATCTCAAGTGACCGTTATCGCGGGGAACTTGTTAAATATATTAAGACTATGTGCGTAGGCTCTCAGTAGGAGAGAGAGGCCTAACCCCGTAAGAAGTAGTATTATTTCTAAGTGGTTGTAGAAGCAGTGTTTTATTGGGTAGTAGTGAGGCGTGGCGAGGAGGCGTGGAGGCGCGGGCAGGTGTGCGCATGGTCGTCCTGCCGGCACCCACACATTCACTACACAACACTGGTAAGTTGAACCCCTTGGTTATAATGGAGGTCACGGCTGTGACTTGGGCCCACGCTCCCTCCTTCTCTCTCCCTCCCTCCGCTACTCTCCCTCCCTCCGCTACTCTCCCTCCCTCCGCTACTCTCCCTCCCTCCGCTACTCTCCCTCCCTCCGCTACTTCCCCGTCATCCATCTCTCCCGACCCGCCCTACATCGCTCCCTCCCTCTACATGGCTCCCTCAACACGCACCACTTACTATAGTAAGGTTAACGCGGACCTTCAGCACTGGGAGGAGGGCTTGTGTAGGGCTCTAGGTGAAGTAAAGTGAGAGGACACTGACAGGGGGACACACTCCTACACTCTCATGTAGTAAAACTGAGCCATGTAGAGATAAATCTAAAATCACGTTGTATAAAATGGCAAACTTATCTTATTACTAAGGATAAAATACCTGATATCGTTGCACTGTCCATATTTCGCTCCCAGCAGATAAACCAGATATAAGATTAAGAGGCAAGTACTGTATTGTGGAGACTTATAATAATAAACAGCAGCTCCCCAATGACTGTAATATCTCCATTGCTCAAACAATTATGTATTAGTGATAAGACCTACCATTAATGTATAATAATTTAATGTAACTATATAGCTCTCAAAATAAAACATTCTCTGAACTAGCTGATATTGTAATTATAAGGTGTCAAGCATATATGAAATTGTTAATGTAATCGTCTCCTTTGAGGTCTGATAAAGACCTTTTGTGCCCTCTGTAATCCTTTTTCCGCTACCGCTCACAAGATGAGTATGGGGTGCACAATAAACTAGCCGGCCCCGGTGGCAACAATCAATCAAAAGCCTCCAACACTTATATCTCTAGCCCTCTTGTAGCACCAGCTCTCATTTTAACACCAGCACTCATTGTAACACCAGCACTCATTGTAACACCAGCACTCGTTGTAACACCAGCACTCGTTGTAACACCAGCACTCGTTGTAACACCAGCACTCACTGTAGCTCCAGCACTCACTGTAGCTCCAGCACTCACTGTAGCTCCAGCACTCACTGTAGCTCCAGCACTCACTGTAGCTCCAGCACTCACTGTAGCTCCAGCACTCACTGTAGCTCCAGCACTCACTGTAGCTCCAGCACTCATTGTAACACCAGCACTCACTGTAGCTCCAGCACTCATTGTAGCTCCAGCACTCACTGTAGCTCCAGCACTCACTGTAGCTCCAGCACTCACTGTAGCTCCAGCACTCACTGTAGCTCCAGCACTCACTGTAGCTCCAGCACTCACTGTAGCGCCAGCACTCACTGTAGCTCCAGCACTCATTGTAGCTCCAGCACTCATTGTAGCACTAGCACTCATTGTAGCTCCAGCACTCATTGTAGCTCCAGCAATCACTGTAGCCCCAGCACTCATCGTAGTACCAACACTCATTGTAGCACCAACACTCATTGTAGCACCAGCACTCATTGTAGTACCAGCACTCATTGTAGTACCAGCACTCATTGTAGCTCCAGCACTCATTGTAGCTCCAGCACTCATCGTAGTACCAGCACTCATTGTAGCTCCAGCACTCATTGTAGCTCCAGCACTCATTGTAGCTCCAGCACTCATTGTAGCTCCAGCACTCATTGTAGCTCCAGCACTCATTGTAGCTCCAGTACTCATTGTAACACCAGCACTGTAGCTCCAGCATTCATTGTAGCTCCAGCACTCACTGTAGCTCCAGCACTCACTGTAGCTCCAGCACTCATTGTAGCTCCAGTACTCATTGTAACACCAGCACTCACTGTAGCTCCAGCACTCACTGTAGCTCCAGCACTCACTGTAGCTCCAGCACTCACTGTAGCTCCAGCACTCACTGTAGCTCCAGCACTCACTGTAGCGCCAGCACTCACTGTAGCTCCAGCACTCATTGTAGCTCCAGCACTCATTGTAGCTCCAGCACTCATTGTAGCTCCAGCAATCACTGTAGCCCCAGCACTCATCGTAGTACCAACACTCATTGTAGCACCAACACTCATTGTAGCACCAGCACTCATTGTAGTACCAGCACTCATTGTAGTACCAGCACTCATTGTAGCTCCAGCACTCATTGTAGCTCCAGCACTCATCGTAGTACCAGCACTCATTGTAGCTCCAGCACTCATTGTAGCTCCAGCACTCATTGTAGCTCCAGCACTCATTGTAGCTCCAGCACTCATTGTAGCTCCAGCACTCATTGTAGCTCCAGTACTCATTGTAACACCAGCACTGTAGCTCCAGCATTCATTGTAGCTCCAGCACTCACTGTAGCTCCAGCACTCACTGTAGCTCCAGCACTCATTGTAGCTCCAGTACTCATTGTAACACCAGCACTCTGTAGCTCCAGCACTCATTGTAGCTCCAGCACTCATAGCTCCAGCACGCATTGAAGCTCCAGCACTCATTGTAGCATCAGCACTCATTGTAGCTCTTGCACTCATTGTAGCACCAGTACTCATTGTAGCACCAGTACTCATTGTAGCACCAGTACTCATTGTAGCACCAGTACTCATTGTAGCACCAGTACTCATTGTAGCACCAGCACTCATTGTAGCACTAGCACTCATTGTAGCTCCAGCACTCATTGTAGCACCAGCACGCATTATAGCTCCAGCACTCATTGTAGTACCATCACTCATTGTAGCACAAGCACTCATTGTAGTACCAGCACTCGTAACACCAGCACGCATTGTAGCACTAGCACTCATTGTACCATCGACACCAATATTCATTGTAGCCATAGCACTTAGGCAACATGTTGCACAAAAACTCATTGTACCCCCAACAACGGCCGTTATATTTCAATAATCATTGTAGGCTAACACCAACTACCATTGAAGCGCCAACATTCATCATAAGCCTACGTCATCATAAACTGGTTTGTTATTACCTGTTGTCATTGTACTTTACTTCAACACTATTGCAACAGTTGTATTATTAGAGTGTCAGGTGTGTGGTTGTAACACCACCGTGTCAGGTGTGTGGTTGTAACACCGCCGTGTCAGGTGTGTGGTTGTAACACCACCGTGTCAGGTGTGTGGTTGTAACACCACCGTGTCAGGTGTGTGGTTGTAACACCACCGTGTCAGGTGTGTGGTTGTAACACCACCGTGTCAGGTGTGTGGTTGTAACACCACCGTGTCAGGTGTGTGGTTGTAACACCACCGTGTCAGGTGTGTGGTTGTAACACCACCGTGTCAGGTGTGTGGTTGTAACACCACCGTGTCAGGTGTGTGGTTGTAACACCACCGTGTCAGGTGTGTGGTTGTAACACCACCGTGTCAGGTGTGTGGTTGTAACACCACCGTGTCAGGTGTGTGGTTGTAACACCACCGTGTCAGGTGTGTGGTTGTAACACCACCGTGTCAGGTGTGTGGTTGTAACACCACCGTGTCAGGTGTGTGGTTGTAACACCACCGTGTCAGGTGTGTGGTTGTAACACCACCGTGTCAGGTGTGTGGTTGTAACACCACCGTGTCAGGTGTGTGGTTGTAACACCACCGTGTCAGGTGTGTGGTTGTAACACCACCGTGTCAGGTGTGTGGTTGTAACACCACCGTGTCAGGTGTGTGGTTGTAACACCACCGTGTCAGGTGTGTGGTTGTAACACCACCGTGTCAGGTGTGTGGTTGTAACACCACCGTGTCAGGTGTGTGGTTGTAACACCACCGTGTCAGGTGTGTGGTTGTAACACCACCGTGTCAGGTGTGTGGTTGTAACACCACCGTGTCAGGTGTGTGGTTGTAACACCACCGTGTCAGGTGTGTGGTTGTAACACCACCGTGTCAGGTGTGTGGTTGTAACACCACCGTGTCAGGTGTGTGGTTGTAACACCACCGTGTCAGGTGTGTGGTTGTAACACCACCGTGTCAGGTGTGTGGTTGTAACACCACCGTGTCAGGTGTGTGGTTGTAACACCACCGTGTCAGGTGTGTGGTTGTAACACCACCGTGTCAGGTGTGTGGTTGTAACACCACCGTGTCAGGTGTGTGGTTGTAACACCACCGTGTCAGGTGTGTGGTTGTAACACCACCGTGTCAGGTGTGTGGTTGTAACACCACCGTGTCAGGTGTGTGGTTGTAACACCACCGTGTCAGGTGTGTGGTTGTAACACCACCGTGTCAGGTGTGTGGTTGTAACACCACCGTGTCAGGTGTGTGGTTGTAACACCACCGTGTCAGGTGTGTGGTTGTAACACCACCGTGTCAGGTGTGTGGTTGTAACACCACCGTGTCAGGTGTGTGGTTGTAACACCACCGTGTCAGGTGTGTGGTTGTAACACCACCGTGTCAGGTGTGTGGTTGTAACACCACCGTGTCAGGTGTGTGGTTGTAACACCACCGTGTCAGGTGTGTGGTTGTAACACCACCGTGTCAGGTGTGTGGTTGTAACACCACCGTGTCAGGTGTGTGGTTGTAACACCACCGTGTCAGGTGTGTGGTTGTAACACCACCGTGTCAGGTGTGTGGTTGTAACACCACCGTGTCAGGTGTGTGGTTGTAACACCACCGTGTCAGGTGTGTGGTTGTAACACCACCGTGTCAGGTGTGTGGTTGTAACACCACCGTGTCAGGTGTGTGGTTGTAACACCACCGTGTCAGGTGTGTGGTTGTAACACCACCGTGTCAGGTGTGTGGTTGTAACACCACCGTGTCAGGTGTGTGGTTGTAACACCACCGTGTCAGGTGTGTGGTTGTAACACCACCGTGTCAGGTGTGTGGTTGTAACACCACCGTGTCAGGTGTGTGGTTGTAACACCACCGTGTCAGGTGTGTGGTTGTAACACCACCGTGTCAGGTGTGTGGATGTAACACCACCGTGTCAGGTGTGTGGATGTAACACCACCGTGTCAGGTGTGTGGATGTAACACCACCGTGTCAGGTGTGTGGATGTAACACCACCGTGTCAGGTGTGTGGTTGTAACACCACCGTGTCAGGTGTGTGGTTGTAACACCACCGTGTCAGGTGTGTGGTTGTAACACCACCGTGTCAGGTGTGTGGTTGTAACACCACCGTGTCAGGTGTGTGGTTGTAACACCACCGTGTCAGGTGTGTGGTTGTAACACCACCGTGTCAGGTGTGTGGATGTAACACCACCGTGTCAGGTGTGTGGTTGTAACACCACCGTGTCAGGTGTGTGGTTGTAACACCACCGTGTCAGGTGTGTGGTTGTAACACCACCGTGTCAGGTGTGTGGTTGTAACACCACCGTGTCAGGTGTGTGGTTGTAACACCACCGTGTCAGGTGTGTGGTTGTAACACCACCGTGTCAGGTGTGTGGTTGTAACACCACCGTGTCAGGTGTGTGGTTGTAACACCACCGTGTCTGGTGTGTCGTTGTAACACCACCGTGTCTGGTGTGTCGTTGTAACACCACCGTGTCTGGTGTGTCGTTGTAACACCACCGTGTCTGGTGTGTCGTTGTAACACCACCGTGTCAGGTGTGTCGTTGTAACACCACCGTGTCTGGTGTGTCGTTGTAACACCACCGTGTCTGGTGTGTCGTTGTAACACCACCGTGTCTGGTGTGTCGTTGTAACACCACCGTGTCAGGTGTGTCGTTGTAACACCACCGTGTCTGGTGTGTCGTCGTAACACCACCGTGTGTGGTGTAACTACAAGCAGATGTCAACAAAGTTTTTGACTGGGCAGCAGAAAATAACATGATGTTTAACAGTGATAAATTCCAGGTACTCAGGTACGGCAAAAATGAGGACCTGAAACATAATACAGGGCACAAAACACAATCAAATCTTCCCATAGTAGAAAAACAGCATGTCAAGGATCTGGGAATAATGATGTCCGACGATCTAACGTTTAGGGAGCATAACCGAACAACTATCGCGTCAGCCAGAAAATGATAGGATGGATTACGAGAAGATTCAAAAGCAGGGATCCCATCACAATGCTCCAAGGAGTGCCGGACCAACCGAGCTGTGGTGGGTTTGTGGGCCTGCGGGCCGCTCCAAGCAACAGCCTAGTGGACCAAACTCTCCCATGTCAAGCCTGGCCTCGGTCTAGGCTTGGGGAGTAGAAGAACTCCCAGAAGCCCATCAACCAGGTTGTACTCTTCAAGTCACTTGTATTGTCCCGTCTTGAGTACTGCTCAGTACTCGCTTCCCCCTTCAGAGCAGGAGAGATTGCTGAAATAGAGGGAATACAGAGAACATATACGGCACGCATAGACGAGATAAAACACCTAAATTATTGGGATCGTCTCAAAGCTCTCCAAATGTACTCACTAGAAAGGAGACGAGAGAGATACCAAATAATATTCACATGGAAAATACTGGAGGGCCAGGTCCCAAATCTACACAGTAAAATAACAACGTACTGGAGTGAACGACATGGAAGAAAATGCAGAATAGAACCAGTGAAGAGCAGAGGTGCCATAGGCACAATTAGAGAACACTGTATGTGTTCTCTAATTGTACCATCAGAGTTCCGCGGTTGTTCAACACCCTCCCAGTGAGCATAAGAAATATTGCAGGTGATCATCCTACCTGCAGCGGTCACCCCTGGCCGCTAAGGTGGGGTCCCTGGGAGCGTCACACTGGGGGGTGTACCATCACCAGGGACCACCAGAGGCGGGGTCCCTGGGAGCGTCACACTGGGGGGTGTACCATCACCAGGGACCACCAGGGGCGGGGTCCCTGGGAGCGTCACACTGGGAGGTGTACCATCACCTGGGACCACCAGGGGCGGGGTCCCTGGGAGCGTCACACTGGGGGGGTGTACCATCACCAGGGACCACCAGGGGCGGGGTCCCTGGGAGCGTCACACTGGGGGGTGTACCATCACCAGGGACCACCAGGGGCGGGGTCCCTGGGAGCGTCACACTGGGGGGTGTACCATCACCAGGGACCACCAGGGGCGGGGTCCCTGGGAGCGTCCCACTGGGTGGTGTACCATCACCAGGGACCACCAGGGGCGGGATCCCTGGATCAGCAGGTTCATGTACAGATGAGGGAGGTGACCGCTCCTGGTGACGCCGTGCTCGGAGGCATGTTAGGCCTAGAGCACGGGAGCCTGTTAGGCCTAGAGCACGGGAGCCTGTTAGGCCTAGAGCACGGGAGCCTGTTAGGCCTAGAGCAACGGTTCCCCATTTGTGGACACGGGAACCTGTTAGGCTTATTGACCTCCATCTAGAGCACCAGCTACCCTCTACCCACAACAGTCTCCTAACGCCCTGCTACATGTTTACTGCTGGGTGGACATGTGCATCAGGTGTAAGGAAATATCTCCATACATTTCCAGCTGGACAACTGTCCAACATGGGATCATTTTCTTTTGAACAAACGGCCTTAATTAATAGACACGAATAGCTTACAGACGTATATCCCTGACTGACACAACAGTTAGTTACTAATACACAAACACACACATTATATATATATATATATATATATATATATATATATATATATATATATATATATATATATATATATATATATATATATATATATATATATATATATATATATAAAAGGAAGGGGGTGATAGGAGAAAAGCTCACAGAAACTGAATTAGTGGAATTAGTGGTCGAGGCCCAGGTTATATAAATGGTTAACACTCACGTGGCACTGGTAGGTGTAAACACTCTCAGGCACTGGTAGGTGTAAACACTCTCAGGCACTGGTAGGTGTAAACACTCTCAGGCACTGGTAGGTGTAAACACTCACGTGGCACTGGTAGGTGTAAACACTCACGTGGCACTGGTAGGTGTAAACACTCACGTGGCACTGGTAGGTGTAAACACTCACGTGGCACTGGTAGGTGTAAACACTCACGTGGCACTGGTAGGTGTAAACACTCACGTGGCACTGGTAGGTGTAAACACTCACGTGGCACTGGTAGGTGTAAACACTCACGTGGCACTGGTAGGTGTAAACACTCACGTGGCACTGGTAGGTGTAAACACACCCAGGCACTGTGCTCCTGCAGGAGGTCGGGGCCAGTCAACTCCAGCCTCCAACGGCGGGTAAAGTGCTTGGAATGTTTCGTTAATAAGACTGTTCATGGTATAGTGGATAGTCTCTCCTGGGGTCGCCCCTTACACTCTCCTAATGCCCACCTCAATGATAGTTTTCCACTGCCAAGACCACCACTACCAAGACCACCACTATCACCACTACCACCACTACCACCACTACCAAGACCACCACTATCACCACTACCACCACTACCAAGACCACCACTACCACCACTACCAAGACCACCACTACCAAGACCACCACTATCACCACTACCACCACTACCAAGACCACCACTACCAAGACCACCACTATCACCACTACCACCACTACCAAGACCACCACTACCACCATTACCAAGACCACCACTACCACCACTACCAAGACCACCACTACCACCACTACCAAGACCACCACTACCACCACTACCAAGAACACCACTACCACCACTACCAAGAACACCACTACCACCAATACCAAGACCACCACTACCAAGACCACCACTACCACCAATACCAAGACCACCACTACCACCAATACCAAGACCACCACTACCACCACTACCAAGACCACCACTACCAAGACCACCACTACCAAGACCACCACTACCACCACTACCACCACTACCAAGACCACCACTACCACCACAACCAAGACCACCACTACCACCACTATCACCACTACCAAGACCATAACTATCACCACTACCACCACTACCAAGACCACCACTACCACCACTACCAAGACCACCACTACCACCACTACCAAGACCACCACTACCACCACTACCAAGACCACCACTACCACCACTACCAAGACCACCACTACCACCACTACCAAGACCACCACTACCACCACTACCAAGACCACCACTACCACCAATACCAAGACCACCACTACCACCACTACCAAGACCACCACTACCAAGACCACCACTACCAAGACCACCATTACCACCACTACCAAGACCACCACTACCAAGACCACCACTACCATCACTACCAAGACCACCACTACCACCAATACCAAGACCACCACTACCACCACTACCAAGACCACCACTACCAACACTACCAAGACCACCACTACCACCACTACCAAGACCACCACTACCACCACTACCAAGACCACCACTACCACCACTACCAAGACCACCACTACCACCACTACCAAGACCACCACTACCACCAATACCAAGACCACCACTACCACCAATACCAAGACCACCACTACCACCAATACCAAGACCACCACTACCACCACTACCAAGACCACCACTACCACCAATACCAAGACCACCACTACCAAGACCACCACTACCAAGACCACCACTACCACCACTACCAAGACCACCACTACCAAGACCACCACTACCAAGACCACCACTACCAAGACCACCACTACCACCACTACCAAGACCACCAATACCAAGACCACCACTACCAAGACCACCACTACCACCAATACCAAGACCACCAATACCAAGACCACCACTACCAAGACCACCACTACCACCAATACCAAGACCACCACTACCAAGACCACCACTACCACCAATACCAAGACCACCACTACCAAGACCACCACTACCACCACTACCAAGACCACCACAACCAAGACCACCACTACCAAGACCACCACTACCAAGACCACCACTACCACCAATACCAAGACCACCACTACCACCAATACCAAGACCACCACTACCAAGACCACCACTACCACCAATACCAAGACCACCACTACCACCAATACCAAGACCACCACTACCACCACTACCAAGACCACCACTACCAAGACCACCATTACCACCACTACCAAGACCACCACTACCAAGACCACCACTATCACCACTACCACCACTACCAAGACCACCACTACCACCAATACCAAGACCACCACTACCACCACTACCAAGACCACCACTACCACCACTACCAAGACCACCACTACCACCACTACCAAGACCACCACTACCACCAATACCAAGACCACCACTACCACCACTACCAAGACCACCACTACCAAGACCATTACCACCACTACCAAGACCACCACTACCAAGACCACCACTACCATCACTACCAAGACCACCACTACCACCAATACCAAGACCACCACTACCACCACTACCAAGACCACCACTACCACCACTACCAAGACCACCACTACCACCACTACCAAGACCACCACTACCACCACTACCAAGACCACCACTACCACCACTACCAAGACCACCACTACCACCAATACCAAGACCACCACTACCACCAATACCAAGACCACCACTACCACCAATACCAAGACCACCACTACCACCACTACCAAGACCACCACTACCACCAATACCAAGACCACCACTACCAAGACCACCACTACCACCACTACCAAGACCACCACTACCAAGACCACCACTACCAAGACCACCACTACCACCACTACCAAGACCACCAATACCAAGACCACCACTACCAAGACCACCACTACCACCACTACCAAGACCACCAATACCAAGACCACCACTACCAAGACCACCACTACCACCAATACCAAGACCACCACTACCAAGACCACCACTACCACCAATACCAAGACCACCACTACCAAGACCACCACTACCACCACTACCAAGACCACCACTACCAAGACCACCACTACCAAGACCACCACTACCAAGACCACCACTACCACCAATACCAAGACCACCACTACCAAGACCACCACTACCACCAATACCAAGACCACCACTACCACCAATACCAAGACCACCACTACCACCACTACCAAGACCACCACTACCAAGACCACCATTACCACCACTACCAAGACCACCACTACCAAGACCACCACTATCACCACTACCACCACTACCAAGACCACCACTACCACCAATACCAAGACCACCACTACCACCACTACCAAGACCACCACTACCACCACTACCAAGACCACCACTACCACCAATACCAAGACCACCACTACCACCAATACCAAGACCACCACTACCACCAATACCACCACTACCACCAATACCACCACTACCAAGACCACCATTACCAAGACCACCACTACCACCAATACCAAGACCACCACTACCACCACTACCACCACTACCAAGACCACCAATACCAAGACCACCACTACCACCAATACCAAGACCACCACTACCACCAATACCAAGACCACCACTACCACCACTACCAAGACCACCACTACCACCAATACCAAGACCACCACTACCACCACTACCAAGACCACCACTACCAAGACCACCACTACCAAGACCACCACTACCAAGACCACCACTACCACCACTACCAAGACCACCAATACCAAGACCACCACTACCAAGACCACCACTACCACCACTACCAAGACCACCAATACCAAGACCACCACTACCAAGACCACCACTACCACCAATACCAAGACCACCACTACCAAGACCACCACTACCACCAATACCAAGACCACCACTACCAAGACCACCACTACCACCACTACCAAGACCACCACTACCAAGACCACCACTACCAAGACCACCACTACCACCAATACCAAGACCACCACTACCAAGACCACCACTACCACCAATACCAAGACCACCACTACCACCAATACCAAGACCACCACTACCACCACTACCAAGACCACCACTACCAAGACCACCATTACCACCACTACCAAGACCACCACTACCAAGACCACCACTATCACCACTACCACCACTACCAAGACCACCACTACCACCAATACCAAGACCACCACTACCACCACTACCAAGACCACCACTACCAAGACCACCACTACCACCACTACCAAGACCACCACTACCACCAATACCAAGACCACCACTACCACCAATACCAAGACCACCACTACCACCAATACCACCACTACCACCAATACCACCACTACCAAGACCACCATTACCAAGACCACCACTACCACCAATACCAAGACCACCACTACCACCACTACCACCACTACCACCACTACCAAGACCACCAATACCAAGACCACCACTACCACCAATACCAAGACCACCACTACCACCAATACCAAGACCACCACTACCACCACTACCAAGACCACCACTACCACCAATACCAAGACCACCACTACCACCACTACCAAGACCACCACTACCACCACTACCAAGACCACCACTACCACCACTACCAAGACCACCACTACCACCACTACCAAGACCACCACTACCAAGACCACCACTACCACCACCACCACTACCAAGACCACCACTACCACCACTACCAAGACCACCACTACCAAGACCACCACTACCACCATTACCAAGACCACCATTACCAAGACCACCACTACCAAGACCACCATTACCAAGACCACCACTACCACCATTACCAAGACCACCACTACCACCACTACCAAGACCACCATTACCAAGACCACCACTACCACCACTACCAAGACCACCATTACCAAGACCACCACTACCACCATTACCAAGACCACCATTACCAAGACCACCATTACCAAGACCACCATTACCAAGACCACCATTACCAAGACCACCACTACCAAGACCACCATTACCAAGACCACCATTACCAAGACCACCATTGTAGTTGAAAGTGCGCCTATGCCCGAGGTTTTCCCCCCATCTCTGGGTCATAGTCGCGGGTGTGTTCACAGTCGCCCGCCCGCCGGGATCCGTTACAGCGGGGTTTTGCCTCAAGAGCCAGCTCTCGCCCAGGTGGTATTTTCATTTGGTATTCGTCAGTGCCTTGTAGTTGGTATTAAACTTACTTTGCCTATAGCTGGTATTAAAATCAAATACCCAATTTTTTGTTAGACTATTCTGGCAGTCTCTAGGACTCCTGGTGGCTCCTAGGACTCCTGGTGGCTCCTAGGACTCCTGGTGGCTCCTTGCAATGTTCTATTGCACTTAGTCTATTGTAAATTTTGAATCATCAAATATTGATAAGACGTTTTTTACTCTGGGAAATAAATCATTTTATTCAGAAAGAGAATTGGCCCTAACGCAGTCTCGTGTGGGGTGCCCCTGGCAGTGTCTTCCACGCACTCACTGTACCAACTTGTGGGGTGCCCCTGGCAGTGTCTTCCACGCACTCACTGTACCAACTTGTGGGGTGCCCCTGGCAGTGTCTTCCACGCACTCACTGTACCAACTTGTGGGGCGTCCCTGGCAGTGTCTTCCACACTCTCACTGTACCAACTTGTGGGGCGCCCCTGGCAGTGTCTTCCACGCACTCACTGTACCAACTTGTGGGGCGTCCCTGGCAGTGTCTTCCACACTCTCACTGTACCAACTTGTGGGGCGCCCCTGGCAGTGTCTTCCACGCACTCACTGTACCAACTTGTGGGGCGTCCCTGGCAGTGTCTTCCACACTCTCACTGTACCAACTTGTGGGGCGCCCCTGGCAGTGTCTTCCACGCACTCACTGTACCAACTTGTGGGGTGCCCCTGGCAGTGTCTTCCACGCACTCACTGTACCAACTTGTGGGGCGCCCCTGGCAGTGTCTTCCACGCACTCACTGTACCAACTTGTGGGGTGCCCCTGGCAGTGTCTTCCACACTCTCACTGTACCAACTTGTGGGGTGCCCCTGGCAGTGTCTTCCACACTCTCACTGTACCAACTTGTGGGGTGCCCCTGGCAGTGTCTTCCACACTCTCACTGTACCAACTTGTGGGGTGCCCCTGGCAGTGTCTTCCACACTCTCACTGTACCAACTTGTGGGGTGCCCCTGGCAGTGTCTTCCACACTCTCACTGTACCAACTTGTGGGGCGTCCCTGGCAGTGTCTTCCACACACTCACTGTACCAACTTGTGGGGTGTCCCTGGCAGTGTCTTCCACACTCTCACTGTACCAACTTGTGGGGTGCCCCTGGCAGTGTCTTCCACACTCTCACTGTACCAACTTGTGGGGTGCCCCTGGCAGTGTCTTCCACGCACTCACTGTACCAACTTGTGGGGTGCCCCTGGCAGTGTCTTCCACACTCTCACTGTACCAACTTGTGGGTCGTCCCTGGCAGTGTCTTCCACACTCTCACTGTACCAACTTGTGGGGTGCCCCTGGCAGTGTCTTCCACACTCTCACTGTACCAACTTGTGGGGCGCCCCTGGCAGTGTCTTCCACGCACTCACTGTACCAACTTGTGGGGTGCCCCTGGCAGTGTCTTCCACGCACTCACTGTACCAACTTGTGGGGCGTCCCTGGCAGTGTCTTCCACGCACTCACTGTACCAACTTGTGGGGCGTCCCTGGCAGTGTCTTCCACGCACTCACTGTACCAACTTGTGGGGCGTCCCTGGCAGTGTCTTCCACGCACTCACTGTACCAACTTGTGGGGCGTCCCTGGCAGTGTCTTCCACACTCACTGTACCAACTTGTGGGGCGTCCCTGGCAGTGTCTTCCACGCACTCACTGTACCAACTTGTGGGGTGCCCCTGGCAGTGTCTTCCACGCACTCACTGTACCAACTTGTGGGGCGTCCCTGGCAGTGTCTTCCACGCACTCACTGTACCAACTTGTGGGGTGCCCCTGGCAGTGTATTCCACACTCTCACTGTACCAACTTGTGGGGTGCCCCTGGCAGTGTCTTCCACGCACTCACTGTACCAACTTGTGGGGTGCCCCTGGCAGTGTCTTCCACGCACTCACTGTACCAACTTGTGGGGTGCCCCTGGCAGTGTCTTCCACGCACTCACTGTAATAACTTGTGGGGCGTCCCTGGCAGTGTCTTCCACGCACTCACTGTACCAACTTGTGGGGCGCCCCTGGCAGTGTCTTCCACACTCTCACTGTACCAACTTGTGGGGCGCCCCTGGCAATGTCTTCCACGCACTCACTGTACCAACTTGTGGGGCGTCCCTGGCAGTGTCTTCCACACTCTCACTGTACCAACTTGTGGGGTGCCCCTGGCAGTGTCTTCCACGCACTCACTGTAATAACTTGTGGGGCGTCCCTGGCAGTGTCTTCCACGCACTCACTGTACCAACTTGTGGGGCGCCCCTGGCAGTGTCTTCCACACTCTCACTGTACCAACTTGTGGGGCGCCCCTGGCAATGTCTTCCACGCACTCACTGTACCAACTTGTGGGGCGTCCCTGGCAGTGTCTTCCACACTCTCACTGTACCAACTTGTGGGGCGCCCCTGGCAGTGTCCTCCACACTCACTGTACCAACTTGTGGGGCGTCCCTGGCAGTGTCTTCCACGCACTCACTGTACCAACTTGTGGGGCGCCCCTGGCAGTGTCTTCCACACTCTCACTGTACCAACTTGTGGGGCGCCCCTGGCAGTGTCTTCCACGCACTCACTGTACCAACTTGTGGGGCGTCCCTGGCAGTGTCTTCCACACTCTCACTGTACCAACTTGTGGGGCGCCCCTGGCAGTGTCTTCCACACTCTCACTGTACCAACTTGTGGGGCGTCCCTGGCAGTGTCTTCCACACTCTCACTGTACCAACTTGTGGGGCGTCCCTGGCAGTGTCTTCCACACTCTCACTGTACCAACTTGTGGGGCGTCCCTGGCAGTGTCTTCCACACTCTCACTGTACCAACTTGTGGGGCGTCCCTGGCAGTGTCTTCCACACTCTCACTGTACCAACTTGTGGGGCGTCCCTGGCAGTGTCTTCCACACTCTCACTGTACCAACTTGTGGGGCGTCCCTGGCAGTGTCTTCCACACACTCACTGTACCAACTTGTGGGGCGTCCCTGGCAGTGGCTTCCACACTCTCACTGTACCAACTTGTGGGGCGTCCCTGGCGGTGTCTTCCACACTCTCACTGTACCAACTTGTGGGGCGTCTCTGGCAGTGTCTTCCACACTCTCACTGTACCAACTTGTGGGGCGCCCCTGGCAGTGTCCTCCACACTCACTGTACCAACTTGTGGGGCGTCCCTGGCAGTGTCTTCCACACTCACTGTACCAACTTGTGGGGCGTCCCTGGCAGTGTCTTCCACACTCTCACTGTACCAACTTGTGGGGCGTCCCTGGCAGTGTCTTCCACTCTCTCACTGTACCAACTTGTGGGGCGTCCCTGGCAGTGTCTTCCACACTCTCACTGTACCAACTTGTGGGGCGCCCCTGGCAGTGTCTTCCACACTCACTGTACCAACTTGTGGGGCGTCCCTGGCAGTGTCTTCCACACTCACTGTACCAACTTGTGGGGCGCCCCTGGCAGTGTCTTCCACACTCACTGTACCAACTTGTGGGGCGTCCCTGGCAGTGTCTTCCACACTCACTGTACCAACTTGTGGGGCGCCCCTGGCAGTGTCTTCCACACTCACTGTACCAACTTGTGGGGCGTCCCTGGCAGTGTCTTCCACACTCACTGTACCAACTTGTGGGGCGTCCCTGGCAGTGTCTTCCACACACACACTATACCAATGTACCAACTTGCTTGTTGATACTGACCGCTTCTCGAGTCATGTGCTAGTCTCGTGTGCTCAACTTCGGTGATAATTAGACCTTAATCACCTGCTGTAGAACACACCACTGCAACGGGCCAGGTTATTTCCCGCCATTCAAAAAAGTATTATCTGTATGGCATTTATACTTCCGTATGCTAGGCTGTAAACATTATACACTTTTGGGGTATGTATTGCAGCATATAGTAGTCTTCAGTGATGTGTTAGCCCACTCTGCTACTGCTGGTGGCTCTCTATCCCAAGATAATACGAATGCCTGTAACGCTGTTGGTATCAATGGTTTTAGGCATAGTATATACCCTTACCACATAGTACTACCTCTATCTAGAAACCCAACATTCTTTTTGTAACTCATTTTGTACTTTTACCTAAATAATCTTTATTATTATTATTATTATTATTATTATTATTATTATTATTGTATAACATTTACAATGAATTCTTATGTGTATAAATTTTTGTGCTTCTGAAATAATTGTATTAAATTAGGGCTAATCCTATCATGCAATATTGAAGGATTCTCATTACATCTTAACTTTTACAGAGGCAAAGTTTTACGAAAAAAGTTGAGAAACCTTAACACTTTAAAGCCTACTAAAGAGACTTAGGGTTACCCTAGCCTAAAGGAGTGACGCCCTAACATGGCAACAGTTAAAGGAGTGACGCCCTAACATGGCAACAGTTAAAGGAGTAACGCCCTAACATGGCAACAGTTAAAGGAGTGACGCCCTAACATGGCAACAGTTAAAGGAGTAACGCCCTAACATGGCAACAGTTAAAGGAGTGACGCCCTAACATGGCAACAGTTAAAGGAGTAACGCCCTAACATGGCAACAGTTTAAACTTTCTGGTGGGCCATGGAAGCCGGTGCCATCACAACTTGATTGGTTCCCTTGTTAGTTCTCCTCCAGGTCAAGTATGAGTCACCATTGGTCACTTGAGGAGCTCCATGGAGCCTCTCTCTTTGTATCTCTCGCATCTCTTTGTTTTGTTTCCCCGGTTAACGTGACTGGTAATGGTTTGGTTCACATAACTACAGTCAGTATATTTAGAACTTGCCAAAATCCTATCATAAAAACACCTCATGATTTCCCCGATCATCATACACTTTGGCAGGAGTATGTGTGTGTGTGGGGGGGGGGGCCACAGCGTGTAGCCCAGTGACACGAGACGGGATAACATGTTGACATATCCCCCAGGGGCACAATATGTTCCAGTGGTAACCTGTAAGCACACAACTGACCCACAAATGACAACTGTCTACCACGGGAGCCTTGCCACACTACCTGGCCTGGGTGCATTAAATATGTCCTTATACTTATCCCGGCAGACACGACACATTTCATATTTTTTTGGTGTCGGGGACATTATATATATTACCAGTTATAACGCTGTAATTGTAATGATAATTTTCCAATAATAGAGATTCCCCCACCGTGCTCAGTTTCCTCATCTATTATCCACTCTTATCTTAAGCAGGGCAACATTATGAAATAACACTGGCGGGTTTACGTGTTTAAAGACTGATATTAAGATATTGCCAATAAATTAGAGAGTTTTGACAGAATAATAACTCATGCCAGTACGTCTCGTCACACTTCTATCATAATAACGTCTTCCATTTATTAGTTGCCAAGTAACTCTATATGCGACGTAGAGTAAGCACAGTTGCGCTGTAGATCTTTCAGTTTATGAACTTGGTAAAAGTTAAGTTTACAGGCGAGCCGCTAACTTCGACTACACGGGGTTGATCCACATACACTTGGCATCACAACTTGACAGTTGTGTGACGTAGCCTAACGCGCAGCAGCTGATACAAAGTGCGCGGTTAATATTCTGTGTCGATAATGTGCTGCTTTCGGATGGCTGACCAGGCGGACTGTAAGGGTGTATGCAGGCAGTCCAGCTGGGTGGACCATTCACGCACGGTTTTAGGGTTCACCGTAGTTTATCAGTATTATGTGTATCATTAGAGAGCGGCGTGCAGTTGGAGGACCTGTGGCTTGGCGTGCTTTGAGAGTTGTGGTATCACAGCCCAGCTTGAGGCCAGAGTCCCGTGGTGACTGCTACACCGGGGAGGCTATTACTGGCAGCGGCCCACCCATCACAACCTGGCTGACCCCACCCATCACAACCTGGTTGCGGCCCACCCATCACAACCTGGCTGACCCCACCCATCACAACCTGGCTGCGGCCCACCCATCACAACCTGGCTGACCCCACCCATCACAACCTGGCTGCGGCCCACCCATCACAACCTGGCTGCGGCCCACCCATCACAACCTGGCTGCGGCCCACCCATCACAACCTGGCTGACCGCACCCATCACAACCTGGCTGACCCCACCCATCACAACCTGGTTGCGGCCCACCCGTCACAACCTGGTTGCGGCCCACCCATCACAACCTGGCTGCGGCCCACCCATCACAACCTGGCTGCGGCCCACCCATCACAACCTGGCTGCGGCCCACCCATCACAACCTGGCTGCGGCCTACCCATCACAACCTGGCTGCGGCCCACCCATCACAACCTGGCTGCGGCCCACCCATCACAACCTGGCTGCGGCCCACCCATCACAACCTGGCTGCGGCCTACCCATCACAACCTGGCTGCAGCCCACCCATCACAACCTGGCTGACCGCACCCATCACAACCTGGCTGACCCCATACTCCCTGTATAAAGCAAGCAGTAATATGTTATAATTGCTTGTAGAAAGTAAATATGTCATCCTCAAATACTGAGAGTGCTCTCAAATTGTAATTATTATACATTTAGCTTAAGTTTCGTTCCATTGTTGTTATGCCCCCTACTATAAAACAAATTATCTATGCATATTAGTGACATGATATTGTTGCCTGCATATTGATTAGTAGACGTCTTGTTGCCTACGTTCCAGCACGCACAGCTGGAGGCAACCTTGAACTAGGTCCTCACTCGTTGACACTTTCTTCATATATTATACCAGCAGGACATATATTATACCAGCAGGACATATATTATACCAGCAGGACATATATTATACCAGCAGGACATATATTATACCAACAGGAAATGATCCGTGTGTATATTCCAGCTCTGATATCTCTCCTGCCTTAAAATGAGACATGACCAGAGATGTATTCTTAACTTCCTATTCTTTTTCCATCTTCGGCACCCGGATCTTACAACACACTAACAGCTCCATGACGTAGCACTCGGTAGGAAAGTCACGATCCTTATTGGTCACCAAGACCAGTGGGGTGGAGGGGGCGGCCCAGCTGCTCAATGTTTCGTGTCTTCCTGGTGGTGGGCGACTGAGCCTCTCCCCTCTGGCACCCATTAAACCCCTAAGCAACAGTGGTGTACCTTCCCGCCGCTTGGCCTGTTGCACCTTAGTCGCGTGGGGAACGACAGTCATCGTGGTTCTCTGTCACAGCAACCTACACGCGTCCTCCTCCACCCCGATGGTGGATGGGAACGTTCACTTAATTCTCGCCGCTATTCCCCCTCCCTCCCTCCCGCCAGGGCTTGGGACCCACCCTTTGTGGGCCGCTCCATCACCAGACCAACCCTGCCAAGTTCCCCCGCGAGGGCTGCCACTAGGCCTAACGTTCTCCATTCAGTGCGCACATTGTCTTGTGTTAGGCTTGTTGAGGGAGGCCATCGAAAATAATTGTGGCAGAGATATTTGAAATAATTCCTACGAATGTTGGCTGCAGAAGGAACACGGGTGAGTTTGTGTGGCAGTGTTGGTGTGTGGCATCCCTCCTCATGTGTGGTGGAGTCCCTCAGTCACGCCGGGTGCACCTGGGTAGGCGCATTACTGGGAGTCGGGCTTCACCACAACTTGAATACAAGTTCACATTAACGACTGCACATAACAGAACCCGCCTAAGATAAAGTATGAAGAAGCTGTAACTAGCACAAATACACAACTACATTAGGTCAGTACAAGGCACTAGTCCGTCCGCATCCTGAATATTCAAAAAACCTGCAAAACCTGTAGACAGTACAGAACAAGACGGGTCGTCGTGCGACCAAGCACCCCAAGTGCTTCATGAATCACTCAACACACACAAGCACTAACCAAAAAACTACAGCAAACAACAACGACACCTGGATGTGGAATAATGTTATTTTTTTTTATTAATACATTAGGTACATCTGCATTTGTGCAGCTGCCCTAGACTATATAAAGAGGAGAACAGTGTGTCAAAAAGCTAGCTACGTGTGGAATAATGTTAAAAGACCCAATGTTAGAGGACTTGCATAGTAGTAGGTATCCATTAGAATTACAAGTATATATATATATATATATATATATATATATATATATATATATATATATATATATATATATATATATATATATATATATATATAACTGAAAACTCACTTCCCAGAAGTGACTCGAACCCATACTGCCAGAAACACTCTGCAACTGATGTACAGGATCCCTTAACCACTAGACCATCACGACCGGACAAAAGAGGGTGGTAGCCGAGGCTAATTCCCCATCCTCCCGCCGGCACTCTGATGGTAATCTTGGGCATGGTATTTTATCAAATCACCTCATTCTTTGGGGCACACGTGAGGAACACAAATGCGTTAAGGCTTGTTCACATTTGCGGCGGGAGGATGGGGAATTAGCCTCGGCTACCCTCATCTTTTGTCCGGTCGTGATGGTCGAGTGGTTAAGGGATCCTGTACATCAGTTGCAGAGTGCTTCTGCAACTGACGTACGGAGTCTTGACATTTTTAGCCATTCTTCTCCTCTTGCTAAAACCGCATCCTTGTATATAGGGTTGTGACTGTTTTCATAGTGGCAGTCAGTCCCGGCGCCGAGCCCGGCCCTGGCGCCGAGCCCCGGCCCTGGCGCCGAGCCCCGGCCCTGGCGCCGAGCCCCGGCCCTGGCGCCGAGCCCCGGCCCTGGCGCCGAGCCCCGGCCCTGGCGCCGAGCCCCGGCCCTGGCGCCGAGCCCCGGCCCTGGCGCCGAGCCCCGGCCCTGGCGCCGGGCCCCGGCCCTGGCGCCGGGCCCCGGCCCTGGCGCCGGGCCCCGGCCCTGGCGCCGGGCCCCGACCCTGGCGCCGGGCCCCGACCCTGGCGCCGGGCCCCGACCCTGGCGCCGAGCCCCGACCCTGGCGCCGAGCCCCGACCCTGGCGCCGAGCCCCGACCCTGGCACCGAGCCCCGACCCTGGCGCCGAGCCCCGACCCTGGCGCCGAGCCCCGACCCTGGCGCCGAGCCCCGACCCTGGCGCCGAGCCCGACCCTGGCGCCGAGCCCGACCCTGGCTCTACCTAGGTGTCATGGACAATTTGTTTGAAAACATTTGAAATTTTTAAAGCACCAAATGAATGCTTGTGAGCTAGTATTGGATATGAAATGCTATCATTCCATATCCAGTGATGATAAACACGACTGTCCTAACTGCGTAACACAGCCATTAAGGGCTATACACATGCAGTTCACAATGCGACAAAATCCACTCCGTTGCTCCCGACGTACACAACCCTTGCACTCTAGGCAACGTCAACTAAGGCACACTTACATTTAGTAAGTAATGAACATAAATGAAAACTGATCAATTTTTACATCAGGATTGATTAAAACATTGTTTAATTTGTTAAATAAATGCATGGAAATAGTCAAATGTGAACATGAAATAGTGCCTAGTGCAGGAACACCAATTTGATGCGCAATTTAGAAAGCTTTTTAAGTGATAGATCCCACAGAACTGAGGATGGGTCGCATGGGATAGTTAGGCTTCAGAGTCTTGACAATTCATGCCAAGTTGCGAGCACCTGCATCCAACAGTCTGGTCTCTTGACTAGGAGGCCTGGTCAGAGACCAGACCGCTGGGATGTTGTTCCCGATAACCATCAACAGGTAGTGACCTCTCTCGCTTACGTTCTAGACAATACAGGTTAAGAAATGTTAAACATTCCAAATATTACTAGTTTTATTGAAATAAAACAGGGTGTAAAAGAACGCAGCATTTTCTCTGGCTCTGAATGGAGCTGTTTTTATTATTCTCTACTAAATGGGGTACCCGGGAGAACCCGGGTCTTACTCCCCTCCTCCCGTCTCTGCCCTCTCCTAATCTCTCCTCCCCTTTTCTCTAATATCTCTGAGAGATTATTATTATTATTAACATCTTTATTGACAAAATTAATTACAATTTTGCCTAATCTGAGGATTTTGATAGTCTTATTAAATTGAGGATAATGCTAGTATTCACTGTCACGCAGGACAGAGGGTCATACATAAGACAATAGGCCTAAACTGTAGGCTGAAGCACATATATATCATGGTTACAATCAATGTTTTAATGTGTGGATATGTGAAAACAACTTTCTATTGTGCACTGCCACACAAGTGCAGGGATGGGTTCATAAGTGATACAGCTTAGAATATAAGTAGAAATTGTTCTTCATTCTTTAAAATGGACAAGCAAATTTTGGGTAAATTGTTAGGATGTCGTCCAGAACACCTGAGTCAATAAAATAGTTACACAGTTGGTGGTACAATAGGCCAGGAGGTCTAAAGTCCTTTACGGTTTCACATTCATCAATATAGTGTTCTAGTGAATGCATTAAAGGTTTATCACAGAGTTTACAATCTGAATATTCTGGTAGTGGCTCAGCCTCACTAACCTGCCAGATGTGTCTATAGCCAAGGCGAATTCGCGCGATTACTACATCACATTGCCTGGTCCGGTTACTGTGCTGACCATACAAATACCTATTATTACAGAACTTGTCATAACTTTTAATACTGCAGCTTTCAGGTCTCTGTGCATTTCTTAGTTCTTCTAAATCTGAATTAATTTCTTTAATTTGTATGTTTCTAATAACTGCATTAGATAGTCCAAAATCATAATCAATGTTTTCTTTCCTGCAAGCCTCATTGGCCAATTGATCTACAAAGTCATGTTTTTCAACTCCAACATGGGATGGGATCCACACAAATTTTATACAAGAATTATTATCATTGGCAAAAATTACATTCCATTTAATATTACAAGCTACTTCCGACATACATTGTGATGGGTTATTTAAGGACTGCAGAGCACTTTTAGAGTCACAGAAAATAACTCCACCACCATTGAGCTTAAGGTATTCAGTGGCTAGATAAATACCCAATAGCTCGGTCTGTGTCGTGCTTGCCCAGTTGTTCAATCTCTGTGTACTAGTCATGATCATTTCATTCCCTTTATACACTGCACATGCACAACCTGTTCTACCAGTGCCTAACTGCACAGAGCCATCAGTAAAGGCATAGGATTCAGTCGGTTTGAGAATTTGAAGATGACTGTCAATAGCTTCTAATGTTATACATCTCAAAATGTCAGTGTTATACATTTGTTTTACACTGATGGGAGTATAATGCAGAGAGACCTCCACATCTTTCCAAGGGGGAATATAGTGAACAGTTTTATCAGGGTTAAGAGATACATTCAGTTTCTGAAGATTATAGACACAACAACTGAGCCACACACTGTAGGGAGCTTTTTGCGGCGGATTGAGGGAACAGTCAGAATTGTTTAGAATGGATCTCAATTTAATTTGAATAGAGCTGGGGGGACCATTATTTTTCAAAGTTTTGGCGCAAAACATAGTACTAAGTAGAACTATTCTTTCGTAAATGGAAGGTAAGTTTAGTTCCTTTCTCATGTTAACAATTCTGACAGTTCTAGGACAACCCAGGATGATGCGCATGGCATCATTCTGTACTACATCTAGGCCTTGTAATTGTTTAGGAGAAAAATTAAGAAGATGCAAGGCATAATAATCAACAACAGATCGTATAAAGGCAATATAAAAACTACGAGCATATTTTATGTTAATGCCAAATCCTTTGCCAACAAGAGTTCTGAGAGGTTTAAGACGCTCAACAAGTTTTTTACGCAGGTTGCTGATGAGATTTGTATCATTAACCTCGACTCCAAGATATTTATAAGACTCACAAGTCTCCACGGGCACTCCATTAATAGTATAGTTAGCATGAAGAGAATGGGGAATAAGAACCCTTGTTTTATCAACAGAGATTATGAGGCCACATTCTACTACTTTCTTGGAGAATGCATCAAGTAACATTTGTAGCCTTGGTTTACTGTGTGCCATAATACAAATGTCATCAGCATAACATATAACTGTTTCCGTAGGTTGTACAGGTATGTCATGGATAAGTTTGTGCATAAGTATATTGAAGAGCATAGGGCTTAGGACACCGCCTTGAGGTGTGCCTAGTTCGAATGCATCTGTTCTTGTACTTTTAACTCCTTTAAATAGGACACTAGCACGCCTGTTGGATAGATAGCTCTTTATCCAACTCAGAAGATTACCTTTGATTCCAAATTCAGCAAGTTGCTCTAATATTATTTCGCCATTCGCTACATCGAAAGCTGACTTTAGGTCAATAAAGGCTGCCTGTGTCCCATCCTGGGAGTTTACAAAGTATTCAGCAAAGCATGTTTGTGTGCTACACTTGGGCATGAACCCATATAGGTTTGGGGCCAGTTTTTCTTTGACCTGAAACATGACACGATTGAGAACAATTCTCTCCAAGACTTTACACATGCAAGATGTAAGGGAAATGGGTCTGAATTTTTGAGAGTTAGGTTTAGGAATTGGTATTATGAGACTTTGTGTCCATTTCTTTGGCAAGATACCTTGTGAGAGACTCATTTGATAGAGGTCAAGCAGAGGGTGGCTAGGGACATCATTCAGTAAGCTCAAGATGTTATAAGTTATACCATCCTCACCAGGGGCAGTTTGCCTAGGTTTTCCTAATGCTGATGTTAATTCAAAGGGGGTTATAGGAAACTGATCTGTTAAATCTGGTGAGGAACGTGCTATTTCAATATTAAAGTTTCTGTTAATGTTGGTATGTCTTAAATGCTGCTGTATATCTGGGGGTAAGGAAGAAATTTGTGAGACACTAGACCATTGAGCTAGGAGCATGTCAGCATATTCTGCAGGAGTATGATGAAGCTGAACTGGGGCTGAAGGTTTGGTAATGTTTTTAATTTTGTTCCACATTTCTGATAATGTTGTAGTTCTATTGATACCTTGTAGGAATTGTTCCCAATATGTGTTCTTAACTTGACCCTTAAGCTGAGAGAGATAGAGAGAGAGAGAGAGAGAGAGAGAGAGAGGAGAGATTTCCTCCCCTTTGTTCTAATCCCCCCCCCCTCTCTCTCTCTCTCTATCTCTCTCTCTCTCTCTCTCTCTCTCTCTCTCTCTCTCTCTCTCTCTCTCTCTCTCTCTCTCTCTCTCTCAGAAAATGTAATATTATGGAAACATGAAATAAAACTATGAAAATAAATTCCTAATTTCAGAGCTTGCTGTAGAAGGCGATAGTTGGCAATAGGGGACAATGTGACCGACCCGTAGCAACCCTTGACGCCACCAACCGCCCTCGTGGCCTCTGACCTTGGACAACCACACACACACACATTTATAGACATAGGTTTCCACAACTCATTCTCAACACGTGCTGTACTGTTTCCTGTTTCCACCTATACTAAAACAAGTGGCTCATCAATGCGCACTTGACTCTACACTTTCACTGTGATACGACAGCCCATCCTCCTGTGTTGGTAGCACTTACAGGAACGATGACGACTACAGTACATCAACGAAATTAGAAAGTAGAAATCTGAACTATTGACTTGGACAAACCGGAAATCAATATTTTTTACTTGTGTTGCTCTGACCAACTAAACTAACTTAACCTTCCTAGGCCTAATACACGATATCTGAGGCCTAATATAGTACATATGTGTGATATATTAGGCCGAGGAATATTCATGTTTGTGTTTTATCTATATTTATTTTAAAAGACTTCATTACTAGTCGGTGCACTACTATCTAAAACTAAAGTACGCACGAATTCGTGACTATTGACTACCGACACAATAGGCGCTCTCTAAACAGGAGGATGGGTTGTAAGATGGTATTCGAGACAATTAATTTATCTAAACTATTATAAACTGTGTTAATTTTTATGAATACAGAATTTGACTCTGAAAAGGTTTTAAAGTACCTTATATTTTTCGCGGTTTTTGTTGTCTGTATTTTCTCATCGCGACATTCTACGCTATTATTATTTTTTTTTGCGGCGAGACTGCGTGTATAATTGTCGGTATATAAATATTGTTGACATTCTTGCCTGTAATACAAGGGACTTCTGCAGCGTCGTCACTGACACGCATCAGAATGAAGCACAACAGAGTCGAATATCTGCCTCCGTGTCTCGGATACACCTTGGAGGAAAATAGTAACTATGGGCTCACCATTGCCCGTGCTACTTGGAACTTTTTGTTCCAGGTAGCGAATCTTAAACAACAACAATCTTGGAGGAGGAAGACGCCACCAGACGCCCGAGGTGTCCCGGATACTTCTTGGAGGAGGTAGACGCCACCAGACGCCTGAGGTGACCCGGATACGTCTTGGAGGAGGTAGACACCTGAGGTGTACCAATCCAGGACAACATGGATTTAGAGCGGGAAGATCCTGTCTGTCACAGTTACTCAACCACTATGACAAAATCACAGAAGCCCTAGAAGAAAAGCAAAATGCCGATGTTGTATATACAGACTTTGCAAAGGCGTTTGACAAATGTGACCATGGGGTAATAGCTCACAAAATGAGGTCAATGGGAATAACTGGAAAAGTAGGACGCTGGATACTCAATTTCCTGTCGAACAGAACACAAAGAGTAACAGTCAATAAGATAAAATCGAGTCCATGCGATGTTAAAAGCTCTGTACCTCAAGGTACAGTCCTTGCACCGCTACTGTTCCTTATTCTCATATCTGATATAGACAAAAATACACGTCACAGCTTCGTGTCGTCCTTTGCAGATGACACAAAAATCAGCATGAAAATTACCTCTGCTGAGGACATTGAAAAACTACAAGCAGATGTCAACAAAGTTTTCGATTGGGCAGCAGAAAATAACATGATGTTTAACAGTGATAAATTTCAGGTACTCAGGTACGGCAAAAATGAGGATCTGAAACACAATACAGGATACAAAACACAATCGAATCTGCCCATAGTAGAAAACCAGCATGTCAAGGATTTGGGAATAATGATGTCCGATGATCTAACGTTTAGGAAGCATAACCAAGTAAATGTCGCGTCAGCCAGAAAAATGATCGGATGGATTACGAGAACTTTCAAATCCAGTGATCCCATCATAATGGTTGTACTCTTCAAGTCACTTGTGTTGTCTCGTCTCGAGTACTGCTCAGTACTCACTTCCCCCTTCAGAGCAGGAGAGATTGCTGAAATAAAGGGAATACAGAGAACATATACGGTACGCATAGATGAGATAAAACACCTAAATTATTGGGATCGTCTCAAAGCTCTCCAAATGTACTCTCTAGAAAGGAGACGAGAGAGATACCAAATAATATACACATGGAAAATACTGGAGGGTCAGGTCCCAAATCTACACAGTAAAATAACAACGTACTGGAGTGAACGATATGGAAGAAAATGCAAGATTGAACCAGTGAAGAGCAGAGGTGCCATAGGCACAATCAGAGAGCAGAGGTCCGCGGTTGTTCAACGTCCTCCCAGCGACTATAAGAAATATTGCCGGAACAACCGTGGACATCTTCAAGAGGAAACTGGACGGTTTTCTAAGAGAAGTTCCGGATCAGCCGGGCTGTGGTGGGTACGTGGCCCTGCGGGCCGCTCCAAGCAACAGCCTGGTGGACCAGACTCTCACAAGTCGAGCCTGGCCTCGGGCCGGGCTTGGGGAGTAGAAGAACTCCAAGAACCTCATCAACCAGGTATCAACCAGGTGACCCGGATACGTCTTGGAGGAGGTAGACGCCACCAGACGCCTGAGGTGACCCGGATACGTCTTGAAGGAGGTAGACACCACCAGACGCCTGAGGTGACCCGGATACGTCTTGAAGGAGGTAGACACCACCAGACGCCTGAGGTGTCTCGGAGACGTATTGGAGGAGGTAGACGCCACCAGACGCCTGAGGTGACCCGGATACGTCTTGAAGGAGGTAGACACCACCAGACGCCTGAGGTGTCTCGGAGACGTATTGGAGGAGGTAGACGCCACCAGACGCCTGAGGTGACCCGGATACGTCTTGAAGGAGGTAGACGCCACCAGACGCCTGAGGTGACCCGGATACGTCTTGAAGGAGGTAGACACCACCAGACGCCTGAGGTGTCTCGGAGACGTATTGGAGGAGGTAGACGCTACCAGACGCCTGAGGTGTCCCGGATACGTCTTGAAGGAGGTAGACGCCACCAGACGCCTGAGGTGTCATAATGTAGGGCTCATCAGCCTCCATACTGTCCACCACCCCGGCACGACGCTACACTTCTATTGAACTCTCGTGCGTCCACTTGAACTTGTAGCATTTTGCAGGGTCGGTGTTTGATCCACGATGGTGCAAGCGGTTGGGCACCGTTCCGACACTCGAGTCTTGTATCCCAACTCCTACTCCCTCTCGCTGTCTTTTTCCAGTGCTCTGTAGTCATACCGACAGCTTTTTCATGCTCGTTGCTTTACCTTACTATATTAACCCTTTGGGAAAAATGTGTTAGAGTAGAATTAAATATCAACGTCGGGTATTGTACCTCGATTCTGTGCTTTTATTGCACAAAAAAGCAGCAAAAATATCACAATGTAACTGGCTTGTATGTAATTTACATGACCTTAATGAGAGATTTCCTTGTGTATTTGAAGAGAAGCGTTGGACTTAGAACTATACCTGAGTACACCCGGGCAGGGCGTTAAACCCTGACAGGGCTGCAGTGGAAACCTCAGGTCCTCTTATGGATTCAGATCAATCCCTGCTTCCATTCCTGTTGAGCATATCCTGGCAGAGTTGTTTCGGCTGTATACTTGGCAGCTCCCTGAGTGCAGGATCGATTCTTCATTAGGACCTCCCCTAAACGCTGTGCGTGCTAGTGGCTGTACAAGAATGTAAGAACTCTTGGTACTGATTGTACTGATTGTACTGATTGTACTGATCTTAAGTACTGATTGTCTCATTCATACATCACATTAATGTGATTTCTTTGTGCATAAATAAGAATATTAATGTTAGTTATCAGTGTTGAGTTAAACTTTGATTTATATACAGAACGTGTTAATAAAGATGCTGCTGATATTTTATGATAATGTGTCAGTGTCAGATAATTATAGGGATGGTGTTAATCTTATACATTATTATTTTTGTGGTTATAACAACGTTAATGTTATACATTACCTTTTGTAGTTATTATCACCCGCCTGCTCACATTACACCATCCTGCTCACATTACACCATCCTGCTCACATTACACCATCCTGCTCACATTACACCATCCTGCTCACATTACACCATCCTGCTCACATTACACCATCCTGCTCACATTACACCATCCTGCTCACATTACACCATCCTGCTCACATTACACCATCCTGCTCACATTACACCATCCTGCTCACATTACACCATCCTGCTCACATTACACCATCCTGCTCACATTACACCATCCTGCTCACATTACACCATCCTGCTCACATTACACCATCCTGCTCACATTACACCCGCCTGCTCACATTACACCATCCTGCTCACATTACACCATCCTGCTCACATTACACCATCCTACTCACATTACACCATCCTGCTCACATTACACCATCCTGCTCACATTACACCATCCTGCTCACATTACACCATCCTGCTCACATTACACCATCCTGCTCACATTACACCACCCTGCTCACATTACACCATCCTGCTCACATTACACCATTCTGCTCACATTACACCATCCTGCTCACATTACACCATCCTGCTCACATTACACCATCCTGCTCACATTACACCACCCTGCTCACATTACACCTGTTTGCTCACATTACACCTCCCTGCTCACATTACACCTGCCTGCTCACATTACACCTGCCTGCTCACATTACACCTGCCTGCTCACATTACACCTGCCTGCTCACATTACACCTGCCTGCTCACATTACACCTGCCTGCTCACATTACACCTGCCTGCTCACATTACACCTGCCTGCTCACATTAAACCTGCCTGCTCACATTAAACCTGCCTGCTCACAATACACCCGCCTGCTCACAATACACCCGCCAGCTCACATTACACCCGCCTGCTCACATTACACCCGCCTGCTCCCATTACAGTCGCCTGCTCCCATTACACTCGCCTGCTCACATTACACCTGCTTGCTCAAATTACACTCGCCTGCTCACATTACACCCGCCTGCTCCCATTACAGTCGCCTGCTCACATTACACCCGCCTGCTCCCATTACAGTCGCCTGCTCCCATTACACTCGCCTGCTCATATTACACCAGCCTGCTCACATTACACCTGATTGTTCACATTACACCAGCCTACTCACATTACACCTGCCTGCTCACATTATACTCGCCTGCTCACATTACACCCGCCTGCTCACATTACTCCAGCCTGCTCACATTACACCTGATTGTTCACATTACACTTGCCTACTCACATTACACCTGCCTGCTCACATTACACCTGCCTGCTCACATTACACCTGCCTGCTCACATTACACCCGCCTGCTCACATTACACCCACCTGCTCACATTACACCTGCCTGCTCACATTACACCTGCCTGCTCACATTACACCTGCCTGCTCACATTACACCTGCCTGCTCACATTACACCTGCCTGCTCACATTACATCTGCCTGCTCACATTATACCCGCCTGCTCACATTACACCAGCCTGCTCACATTACATTCGCCTGCTCACATTACACCCGCCTGCTCACATTACACCCGCCTGCTCACATTACACCCGCCTGCTCACATTACACCCGCCTGCTCACATTACACCCGCCTGCTCACATTACACCCGCCTGCTCACATTACACCCGCCTGCTCATATTACACCCGCCTGCTCATATTACACCCGCCTGCTCATATTACACCCGCCTGCTCACATCACACCCGCCTGCTCACATTACACCCGCCTGCTCACATTACACCAGCCTGCTCACATTACACCAGCCTGCTCACATTACACCAGCCTGCTCACATTACACCAGCCTGCTCACATTACACCAGCCTGCTCACATTACACCAGCCTGCTCACATTACACCCGCCTGCTCACATTACACCCGCCTGCTCACATTACACCCGCCTGCTCACATTACACCCGCCTGCTCACATTACACCCGCCTGCTCACATTACACCTACTTGTTCACAATACACCTGCCTGCTCATATTACACTTGCCTGATCACATTACACTATCCTGCTCATATTTCACCTGCCTGCTCACATTACACCAGCCTGCTCACACTACACCTGCCTGCTCGCACTGCACCTGCCTGCTCACACTACACCTGCCAGCTCACACTACACCTGCTTGCTCACATTACACCTACTTGTTCACAATACACCTGCCTGCTCACATTGCACCCGCCTGCTCACTTAGCACTCTCCAGCTCACATTACACTTGCCTGCTGACATTACACCTGGTTGCTCACATTTCACCAGCCTGCTCACATTACACCTGCTTGCTCACATTACACCTGCTTGCTCACATTACACCTGCTTGCGCACATTACACCTGCTTGCGCACATTACACCCGCCTGCTCACATTACACCTACCTGCTCACATTACACCTACGTGTTCACATTACACCTGCCTGCTCACATTACACCCGCCTTCTTACATTACACCCGCCTGCTCACATTACACCCACCTTCTTACATTTCACCTGCCTGTTCACATTACACCCGTCTGCTCACATTACACCCGTCTGCTCACATTACACCCGTCTGCTCACATTACACCTGCTTGCTCACATGACACCCGTCTGCTCACATTACACCTGCCTGCTCACATGACACCCGTCTGCTCACATTACACCTGCCTGCTCACATTACAACAGCCTGCTCACATTACACCTGCCTGCCCACATTACACCCGCCTGCCCACATTACACCCGCCTGCTCACATTACACCCACCTTCTTACATTACACCTGCCTGTTCACATTACACCCGCCTGCCCACATTACACCCGCCTGCTCACATTACACCCACCTTCTTACATTACACCTGCCTGTTCACATTACACCCGCCTGCCCACATTACACCCGCCTGCTCACATTACACCCACCTTCTTACATTTCACCTGCCTGCTCACATTACTCCCGCCTGCTCACATTACACCTGCCTGCTCACATTACACCAGCCTGCTCACATTACACCAGCCTGCTCACATTACACCTGCCTGCTCACATTACACCCGCCTGCTCACATTACACCTGCTTGCTCACATTACACCAGTCTGCTCACATTACAGCTGCCTGCTCACATTACACCCGCCTGCTCACATTACACCCGCCTGCTCACATTACACCTGCTTGCTCACATTACACCAGCCTGCTCACATTACACCAGCTTGCTCACATTACACCAGCCTGCTCACATTACACCCGTCTGCTCACATTACATCAGCCTGCTCACATTAAACTAACCTGCTCACATTACACTCAACTGCTCACATTACACCTGCCTGCTCACATTGCAGCCGCCAGCTAACATAACACTATCCTGCTCATTACCCTTGCCTGCTCACATTACACTATCCTGTTTACATTAGCCTGCTCACATCACACCTGCCTGCTCACATTACATCAGCCTGCTCACATTACAACAGCCTGTTTACATTACACCTGCCTGCTCACATAACACTATCCTGCTAACATTACACCCGCCTGCTCACATTACACCAGCCTGCTCACATTACAGCTGTTTGCTCACATTACACCTGCCTGCTCACATTACACTTGCCTGCACACATTACACCCGCCTGCTCACATTACACTTGCCTGCTCACATTACAGCTGTTTGCTCACATTACACCTGCCTGCTCATATTACACCTGCCTGCTCATATTACACTTGCCTGCTCATATTACCCCCGCCTGCTTACATTACACATGCCTCCTCACATTACTCCGGCTTGCTCACATTACACCAGCCTGCTCACATTACAGCAGCCTGCTCACATTACACCCGTCTTCTATCATTACACCAGCCTGCTCTCATTACACCAGCCTGCTCACAATACACCCGCCTGCTCACATTACACCTGCTTGCTCACATTACACCTGCTTGCTCACATTACACCTGCTTGCTCACATTAAACCAGCCTGCTCACATTACACCTGCCTGCTAACGTTACACCCGCCTGCTCACATTACACCTGCCTGCTCACATTACAACCGCCTTCTCACATTACACCCGCATGCTCACATTACATCCGCCTGCTCACTTTACACCAGCCTGCTTACTTTACACCTGCCTGCTTACTTTACACCTACCTGCTTACATTACACTAGCCTGCTCACATTACATGTGCCTGCTCTCATTACACCCGCCTGCGCACATTACACCCGCCTGCTCACATTGCTCCTGCCTGCTCACATTACACCTGTGTGCTCACATTACACCAGCCTGCTCACATTACCCTTGCCTGCTCACATTACTCATGCCTGCTCACATTACACCCGCCTGCTCACATTACACTTCCCTGTTCACATTACACCTGTGTGCTCACATTACACCAGCCTGCTCACATTACCCTTGCCTGCTGACATTACTCTTGCCTCCTCACATTACACTTGCCTGCTCACATTACACCTGCCTGCTCACATTACACCTGCCTGCTCACATTACACCTGCCTGCTCACATTACACCAGCCTGCTCACGTTACACCTGCCTGCTCACATTACACCTGCCTGCTCACATTACAACTGCCTGCGCACATTACACCGCCTGCTCACATTACACCTGCCTGCTCACATTACACCTGCCTGCTCACATTGCACCAGCTTGCTCACATTACACTATCCTGCTCACATTACACTTGTTTGCTCACATTACACCAGCCGGCTCACGTTACACCAGCCTGCTCACATTATACCAGCCAGCTCACATTACACCTGCCTGGTCACATTACACCAGCTTGCTCACATTACACCAGCTTGCTCACATTACACCAGCTTGCCCACATTACATCAACCTGCTCACATTACACTAGCCTGCTCATATTACACCTGACTGCTAACATTACATCTGCTAGCTAACATTACACCTGCCTGCTCACATTACACCAGCCGGCTCACATTACACCTGCCTGCTCACATTACACCCGCCTGCTCACATTACTCCCGCCTGCTCACATTGCACCTGCCTGCTCACAATTCACGAGCCTGCTCACATTGCATCCGCCTGCTCACATTGCATCCGCCTGCTCACATAACACTATCCTGCTCACATAACACTATCCTGCTCACATTACACTTGCCTGCTCACATTACACCTGTTTGCTCACATTAAACCAGCCTGCTCATATTACACCAGCCTGCTCATATTACACCAGCCTTCTCATATTACATCAACTTCTCACATTACACTTGCCTGCTCACATTACACCAGCCTGCTCACATTTTACCTGCCAGCTCACATTACACCCTTCCGCTCCAGCCTGCTCACATTTCACCAGCCTGCTCACATTACATCAACCTGCTCACACTACACTAGCCTGCTCATATTACACCTGACTGCTCACATTACACCTACCTGCTCTCATTACACCTGCCTGCTCTCATTACACCAGCCTGCTCTCATTACACTAGCCTGCTAACATTAAACTAACCAGCTCTCATTACACCTACCTGCTCTCATTACACCTGCCTGCTCTCATTACACCTGCCTGCTCTCATTACACCAGCCTGCTCTCATTACACCAGCCTGCTCACATTACACCCGCCTACTCACGTTACACCCGCCTCCTTACATTACACATGCCTGCTTACCTTACACCAGCCTTCTCACCTTACACCAGCCTTCTCACCTTACACCAGCCTTCTCACCTTACACCAGCCTTCTCACCTTACACCAGCCTTCTCACCTTACACCAGCCTTCTCACCTTACACCAGCCTTCTCACCTTACACCAGCCTTCTCACCTTACACCAGCCTGCTCACATTACACCAGCCTGCTCACATTACACCAGCCTGCTCACATTACACCAGCCTGCGCACATTACACCTGCCTGCTCACATTACACCAGCCTTCTCATATTACACCCGCCTGCTCACATTACACCTGCTTGCTCACATTACACCCACCTGCTCACATTATACCCTCCAGCTCACATTACACCCGCCTCATCACATTACACCTGCTTGCTCACATTACACCTGCCTGCTCACATTGCACCCTCCTGCTTACATTACATCTGCCTGCTCACATTGCACCTGCCTGCTCACATTGCACCCACCTGCTCACATTACACATGCCTGCTCTTATTACACCCGCCTGCTAACTTTACACTAGCCTGCTCACATTACACCAGCCTGCTCACATTACACCAGCCTGCTCACATTACACCCGCCTACTCACATTACACCCGCCTGCTCATATTACACCCGCCTGCTCACATTACACCCGGCTGCTCACATTACACCCGCGTGCTCACATTACACCAGCCTGCTAACATTACACCCGCCTACTCACATTACACCCGCTTGCTCACATCCGCCTGCTCACATTACACCTGCCTGCTCACATTGCACCCGCCTGCTCACACTGCACCCGCCTGCTCACATTACAAGATCCTGCTCACATAACACTCTCCTGCTCACATTACACTCTCCTGCTCACATTACACCCCATACCCACATTACACCAGCCTGGCCACATTACACCTGCCTGCTAACATAACACCTGCCTATTCATATTACACTTGCCTGCTCACATTACACTTGCCTGCTCACATTACACCCGCCTGCTCTCATTACACCTGCCGCTCACATTACACCCGCCTGCTCACATTACACCCGCCTGCTCACATTACACCCGCCTGCTCACATTACACCCGCCTGCTCACATTACACCCGCCTGCTCACATTACACCCGCCTGCTCACATTACACCCGCCTGCTCACATTACACCCGCCTGCTCACATTTCACCCGCCTGCTCACATTACAACTGCCTGCTCACATTACACCCGCCTGCTCACATTACACCCGCCTGCTCACATTACACCAGCCTGCTCTCATTACACCTGCCTTCTCACATTTCTCCCGCCTGCTCACATTACACCTGCCTGCTGACATTACACCCACCTTCTCACATTTCTCCCGCCTGCTGACATTACACCCGCCTGCTCATATTACATCTGCCAGCTCACATTACTCCTGCCTGCTTACATTACACCCGCCTGCTCACATTAGACTTACCTACTCACATAACACCCGCCTGCTCACATAACACTATCCTGCTCACATTAATAATGCCTGCTCACATTATACCTGTTTGCTCACATTACACCAGCCTGCACATATTACACCCATTTCTCACATTACACTTGCCTGCTCACATTACATCGGCTTGCTCACATTACACCAGCCTGCTCACATTACACCAGCCTTCTCACATTACACCAGCCTGCTCACATTACACCAGCCTGCTCACATTACACCAGCCTGCTCACATTACACCCGCCTGCTCACATTACACCCGCCTGCTCACATTACACCCGCCTGCTCACATTACACCCGCCTGCTCACATTACACCCGCCTGCTCACATTACACCCGCCTGCTCACATTACATCCGCCTGCTCACATTACACCCGCCTTTTCACATTACACCCGCCTTCTCACATTACACCCGCCTGCTCACATTACACCCGCCTTCTCACAGTTCTCCCGCCTGCTCACATTACACCTGCCTGCTCACATTACACCTGCCTGCTCACATTACACCTGCCAGCTCACATTACTCCTGCCTGCTCACATTACACCCGCCTGCTCACATAACACCCGCCTGCTCACATAACACTATCTTGCTCACATTACACCAGGCTGCTCATATTACACCCACTTCTCACATTACACTTGCCTGCTCACATTACATCGGCTTGCTCACATTACACCAGCCTGCTCACATTACACCAGCCAGCCCACATTACACCTGTCCGCTCCTATTACACCTGTCCGCTCCTATTACACCAGCCTGTTCACATTACACCCGCCTGCTCACATTACATCAACCTGCTCACATTACACTAGCCTGCTCACATTTTACCTGCCTGCTCACATTACACCTACCTGCTCACATTACACCTACCTGCTCACATTACACCAGCCTGCTCTCATTACACCTGCCTACTCACATTACACCAGCCTGCTCACATTACACCCGCCTGCTCACATTACACCTGCCTGCTAATATTACACCTGCCTGCTCACATTACACCTGCCTGCTCACATTACACCTGCCTGCTCACATTACACCTGCCTGTTCACATTACACCTGCCTGTTCACATTACACCAGCCTGCTCACATTACACCCGCCTGCTCACATTACACCTGCCTGCTCACATTACACCTGCCTGCTAATATTACACCTGCCTGCTCACATTACACCTGCCTGCTCACATTAAACCCGCCTGCTCTCATTACACCCGCCATATCACATTACACCCGCCTGCTCACATTACACCCGCCATATCACATTACACCCGCCTGCTCACATTACACCAGTCTGCTCACATTACACTCGCCTGCTCACATTACACCCGCCTGCTCACATTACACCCGCCTGCTCACATTACACCCGCTTGCTCACATTACACCCGCCTGCTCACATTACACCCGCCTGCTCACATAACACCCGCCTGCTCACATAACACCCGCCAGCTCACATTACACCCGCCAGCTCACATTACACCCGCCTGCTCACATTACACCCGCCTGCTCACATTACACCCGCCTGCTCACATTACACCCGCCTGCTCACATTACACCAGCCTGCTCAAATTACACCAGCTTGCACACATTACACCCGCCTGCTCTCATTACACCTGCCTTCTCACATTTCTCCCGCCTGCTCTCATTACACCTGCCTGCTCACATTACACCCACCTTCTCACATTTCTCCCGCCTGCTCACATTACACCCGCCTGCTCACATTACAAATGCCTGCTCATATTACATCTGCCAGCTCACATTACTCCTGCCTGCTTACATTACACCCGCCTGCTCACATTAGACTTACCTACTCACATAACACCCGCCTGCTCACATAACACTATCCTGCTCACATTAATAATGCCTGCTCACATTATACCTGTTTGCTCACATTACACCAGCCTGCACATATTACACCCGTTTCTCACATTACACTTGCCTGCTCACATTACATCGGCTTGCTCACATTACACCAGCCTGCTCACATTACACCAGCCTGCTCACATTACACCAGCCTGCTCACATTACACCCGCCTGCTCACATTACACCCGTCTGCTCACATTACACCCGCCTGCTCACATTACACCCACCTGCTCACATTACACCCGCCTGCTCACATTACACCCGCCTGCTCACATTACACCCGCCTGCTCACATTACACCCGCCTGCTCACATTACACCCGCCTTTTCACATTACACCCGCCTTTTCACATTACACCCGCCTTTTCACATTACACCCGCCTTTTCACATTACACCCGCCTTTTCACATTACACCCGCCTGCTCACATTACACCCGCCTGCTCACATTACACCCGCCTGCTCACATTACACCCGCCTGCTCACATTACACCCGCCTGCTCACATTACACCTGCCTGCTCACATTACAACCGCCTTCTCACATTACACCCGCATGCTCACATTACATCCGCCTGCTCACATTACACCAGCCTGCTTACTTGACACCAGCCTGCCCACTTTACACCTGCCTGCTTACTTTATACCTACCTGCTTACATTACACTAGCCTGCTCACATTACCCTTGCCTACTCACATTACACCCGCTTGCTCACATTACACCAGCCTGCTCACATTACCCTTGCCTGCTCAGATTACTCATGCCTGCTCACATTACACCCGCCTGCTTACTTTACACCTGCCTGCTTACTTTACACCTACCTGCTTACATTACACTAGCCTGCTCACATTACATGTGCCTGCTCTCATTACACCCGCCTGCGCACATTACACCCGCCTGCTCACATTGCTCCTGCCTGCTCACATTACACCTGTGTGCTCACATTACACCCGCCTGCTCACATTACCCTTGCCTACTCACATTACACCCGCTTGCTCACATTACACCCGCCTGCTCACATTACTCATGCCTGCTCACATTACACCCGCCTGCTCACATTACACTTCCCTGTTCACATTACTCTTGCCTCCTCACATTACACTTGCCTGCTCACATTACACCTGCCTGCTCACATTACACCTGCCTGCTCACATTACACCTGCCTGCTCACATTACACCTGCCTGCTCACATTACACCTGCCTGCTCACGTTACACCTGCCTGCTCACATTACACCTGCCTGCTCACATTACACCTGCCTGCGCACATTACACCGCCTGCTCACATTACACCTGCCTGCTCACATTACACCTGCCTGCTCACATTGCACCAGCTTGCTCACATTACACTATCCTGCTCACATTACACTTGTTTGCTCACATTACACCAGCCGGCTCACATTACACCAGCCTGCTCACATTATACCAGCCAGCTCACATTACACCTGCCTGCTCACATTACACCAGCTTGCTCACATTACACCAGCTTGCTCACATTACACCAGCTTGCTCACATTACACCAGCTTGCCCACATTACATCAACCTGCTCACATTACACTAGCCTGCTCATATTACACCTGACTGCTAACATTACATCTGCTAGCTAACATTACACCTGCCTGCTCACATTACACCAGCCGGCTCACATTACACCTGCCTGCTCACATTACACCCGCCTGCTCACATTACTCCCGCCTGCTCACATTGCACCTGCCTGCTCACAATTCACGAGCCTGCTCACATTGCATCCGCCTGCTCACATTGCATCCGCCTGCTCACATAACACTATCCTGCTCACATAACACTATCCTGCTCACATTACACTTGCCTGCTCACATTACACCTGTTTGCTCACATTAAACCAGCCTGCTCATATTACACCAGCCTGCTCATATTACACCAGCCTTCTCATATTACATCAACTTCTCAAATTACACTTGCCTGCTCACATTACACCAGCCTGCTCACATTTTACCAACCAGCTCACATTACACCCTTCCGCTTCTATTACACCAGCCTGCTCATATTTCTCCCGCCTGCTCACATTACATCAACCTGCTCACACTACACTAGCCTGCTCATATTACACCTGACTGCTCACATTACACCTACCTGCTCTCATTACACCAGCCTGCTCTCATTACACTAGCCTGCTAACATTAAACTAACCAGCTCACATTACACCTACCTGCTCTCATTACACCTGCCTGCTCTCATTACACCTGCCTGCTCTCATTACACCAGCCTGCTCTCATTACACCAGCCTGCTCACATTACACCCGCCTACTCACGTTACACCCGCCTCCTTACATTACACATGCCTGCTTACCTTACACCAGCCTTCTCACCTTACACCAGCCTTCTCACCTTACACCAGCCTTCTCACCTTACACCAGCCTTCTCACCTTACACCAGCCTTCTCACCTTACACCAGCCTGCTCACATTACACCAGCCTGCTCACATTACACCAGCCTCCTCACATTACACCAGCCTGCTCACATTACACCTGCCTGCTCACATTACACCAGCCTTCTCATATTACACCCGCCTGCTCACATTACACCTGCTTGCTCACATTACACCCACCTGCTCACATTATACCCTCCAGCTCACATTACACCCGCCTCATCACATTACACCTGCTTGCTCACATTACACCTGCCTGCTCACATTGCACCCTCCTGCTTACATTACACCTGCCTGCTCACATTGCACCTGCCTGCTCACATTGCACCCACCTGCTCACATTACACATGCCTGCTCTTATTACACCCGCCTGCTAACTTTACACTAGTCTGCTCACATTACACCAGCCTGCTCACATTACACCAGCCTGCTCACATTACACCCGCCTACTCACATTACACCCGCCTACTCACATTACACCCGCCTGCTCATATTACACCCGCCTGCTCACATTGCACCCACCTGCTCACATTACACATGCCTGCTCTTATTACACCCGCCTGCTAACTTTACACTAGTCTGCTCACATTACACCAGCCTGCTCACATTACACCAGCCTGCTCACATTACACCCGCCTACTCACATTACACCCGCCTACTCACATTACACCCGCCTGCTCATATTACACCCGCCTGCTCACATTACACCCGGCTGCTCACATTACACCCGCGTGCTCACATTACACCAGCCTGCTAACATTACACCCGCCTACTCACATTACACCCGCCTACTCACATCCGCCTGCTCACATTACACCTGCCTGCTCACATTGCACCCGCCTGCTCACACTGCACCCGCCTGCTCACATTACACGATCCTGCTCACATAACACTCTCCTGCTCACATTACACCCCATACCCACATTACACCAGCCTGGCCACATTACACCTGCCTGCTAACATAACACCTGCCTGCTAACATAACACCTGCCTATTCATATTACACTTGCCTGCTCACATTACACCAGTCTGCTCACATTACACCCGCCTGCTCTCATTACACCCGCCTGCTCACATTACACCCGCCTGCTCACATTACACCCGCCTGCTCACATTACACCCGCCTGCTCACATTACACCCGCCTGCTCACATTACACCCGCATGCTCACATTACACCCGCCTGCTCACATTACACCCGCCTGCTCACATTACACCCGCCTTTTTACATTACACCCGCCTTTTCACATTACACCCGCCTGCTCACATTACACCCGCCTGCTCACATTACACCCGCCTGCTCACATTACACCCGCCTGCTCACATTACACCCGCCTGCTCACATTACACCTGCCTGCTCACATTACAACCGCCTTCTCACATTACACCCGCATGCTCACATTACATCCGCCTGCTCACATTACACCAGCCTGCTTACTTTACACCTGCCTGCTTACTTTATACCTACCTGCTTACATTACACTAGCCTGCTTACATTACACTAGCCTGCTCACATTACATGTGCCTGCTCTCATTACACCCGCCTGCGCACATTACACCTGCCTGCTCACATTGCTCCTGCCTGCTCACATTACACCTGTGTGCTCACATTACACCCGCCTGCTCACATTACCCTTGCCTACTCACATTACACCCGCTTGCTCACATTACACCAGCCTGCTCACATTACCCTTGCCTGCTCACATTACTCATGCCTGCTCACATTACACCCGCCTGCTTACTTTACACCTGCCTGCTCACATTACAACCGCCTTCTCACATTACACCCGCATGCTCACATTACATCCGCCTGCTCACATTACACCAGCCTGCTTACTTTACACCTGCCTGCTTACTTTATACCTACCTGCTTACATTACACTAGCCTGCTTACATTACACTAGCCTGCTCACATTACATGTGCCTGCTCTCATTACACCCGCCTGCGCACATTACACCCGCCTGCTCACATTACCCTTGCCTACTCACATTACACCCGCTTGCTCACATTACACCAGCCTGCTCACATTACCCTTGCCTGCTCACATTACTCATGCCTGCTCACATTACACCCGCCTGCTCACATTACACTTCCCTGTTCACATTACTCTTGCCTCCTCACATTACACTTGCCTGCTCACATTACACCTGCCTGCTCACATTACACCTGCCTGCTCACATTACACCAGCCTGCTCACGTTACACCTGCCTGCTCACATTACACCTGCCTGCTCACATTACACCTGCCTGCTCACATTACACCCGCCTGCTCACATTACACCCGCCTGCTCACATTACACCCGCATGCTCACATTACACCCGCCTGCTCACATTACACCCGCCTGCTCACATTACACCCGCCTTTTCACATTACACCCGCCTGCTCACATTACACCCGCCTGCTCACATTACACCCGCCTGCTCACATTACACCCGCCTGCTCACATTACACCCGCCTGCTCACATTACACCCGCCTGCTCACATTACACCCGCCTGCTCACATTACACCTGCCTGCTCACATTACAACCGCCTTCTCACATTACACCCGCATGCTCACATTACATCCGCCTGCTCACATTACACCAGCCTGCTTACTTTACACCTGCCTGCTTACTTTATACCTACCTGCTTACATTACACTAGCCTGCTTACATTACACTAGCCTGCTCACATTACATGTGCCTGCTCTCATTACACCCGCCTGCGCACATTACACCTGCCTGCTCACATTGCTCCTGCCTGCTCACATTACACCTGTGTGCTCACATTACACCCGCCTGCTCACATTACCCTTGCCTACTCACATTACACCCGCTTGCTCACATTACACCAGCCTGCTCACATTACCCTTGCCTGCTCACATTACTCATGCCTGCTCACATTACACCCGCCTGCTTACTTTACACCTGCCTGCTTACTTTACACCTACCTGCTTACATTACACTAGCCTGCTCACATTACATGTGCCTGCTCTCATTACACCCGCCTGCGCACATTACACCCGCCTGCTCACATTGCTCCTGCCTGCTCACATTACACCTGTGTGCTCACATTACACCCGCCTGCTCACATTACCCTTGCCTACTCACATTACACCCGCTTGCTCACATTACACCAGCCTGCTCACATTACCCTTGCCTGCTCACATTACTCATGCCTGCTCACATTACACCCGCCTGCTCACATTACACTTCCCTGTTCACATTACTCTTGCCTCCTCACATTACACTTGCCTGCTCACATTACACCTGCCTGCTCACATTACACCTGCCTGCTCACATTACACCAGCCTGCTCACGTTACACCTGCCTGCTCACATTACACCTGCCTGCTCACATTACACCTGCCTGCGCACATTACACCGCCTGCTCACATTACACCTGCCTGCTCACATTACACTATCCTGCTCACATTACACTTGTTTGCTCACATTACACCAGCCGGCTCACATTACACCAGCCTGCTCACATTATACCAGCCAGCTCACATTACACCTGCCTGCTCACATTACACCAGCTTGCTCACATTACACCAGCTTGCTCACATTACACCAGCTTGCTCACATTACACCAGCTTGCTCACATTACACCAGCTTGCCCACATTACATCAACCTGCTCACATTACACTAGCCTGCTCATATTACACCTGACTGCTAACATTACATCTGCTAGCTAACATTACACCTGCCTGCTCACATTACACCAGCCGGCTCACATTACACCTGCCTGCTCACATTACACCCGCCTGCTCACATTACTCCCGCCTGCTCACATTGCACCTGCCTGTTCACATTACACCTGCCTGTTCACATTACACCAGTCTGCTCACATTACAACTGCCTGCTCACATTACACCCGCCTGCTCACATTACACCCGCCTGCTCACATTACACCCGCCTGCTCACATTACACCCGCCTGCTCACATTACACCCGCCTGCTCACATTACACCCGCCTGCTCACATTACACCCGCCTGCTCACATTACACCCGCCTGCTCACATTACACCCGCCTGCTCACATTACACCCGCCTGCTCACATTACACCCGCCTGCTCACATTACACCCGCCTGCTCACATTACACCCGCCTGCTCACATTACACCCGCCAGCTCACGTAACACCCGCCAGCTCACATAACACCCGCCAGCTCACATTACACCCGCCTGCTCACATTACAGCCGCCTGCGCACATTACACCCGCCTGCTCACATTACACCCGCCTGCTCACATTACACCAGCTTGCACACATTACACCCGCCTGCTCTCATTACACCTGCCTTCTCACATTTCTCCCGCAATCTCACATTACACCCGCCTGCTCACATTACACCCGCCAGCTCACATAACACCCGCCAGCTCACATAACACCCGCCAGCTCACATAACACCCGCCAGCTCACATTACACCCGCCTGCTCACATTACACCCGCCTGCTCACATTACACCCGCCTGCTCACATTACACCCGCCTGCTCACATTACACCCGCCTGCTCACATTACACCCGCCTGCTCACATTACACCCGCCTGCTCACATTACACCAGCTTGCACACATTACACCCGCCTGCTCTCATTACACCTGCCTTCTCACATTTCTCCCGCCTGCTCACATTACACCTGCCTGCTCACATTACACCCACTTTCTCACATTTCTCCCGCCTGCTCACATTACACCCGCCTGCTCACATTACAAATGCCTGCTCATATTACATCTGCCAGCTCACATTACTCCTGCCTGCTTACATTACACCCGCCTGCTCACATTAGGCTTACCTACTCACATAACACCCGCCTGCTCACATAACACTATCCTGCTCACATTAATAATGCCTACTCACATTATACCTGTTTGCTCACATTACACCAGCCTGCACATATTACACCCATTTCTCACATTACACTTGCCTGCTCACATTACATCGGCTTGCTCACATTACACCAGCCTGCTCACATTACACCGGCCTTCTCACATTACACCTGCCTGCTCACATTACACCTGCCTGCTCACATTACACCTGCCTGCTCACATTACACCTGCCTGCTCACATTACACCTGCCTGCTCACATTACACCAGCCTGCTCACGTTACACCTGCCTGCTCACATTACACCTGCCTGCTCACATTACACCTGCCTGCGCACATTACACCGCCTGCTCACATTACACCTGCCTGCTCACATTACACTATCCTGCTCACATTACACTTGTTTGCTCACATTACACCAGCCGGCTCACATTACACCAGCCTGCTCACATTACACCTGCCTGCTCACATTACACCTGCCTGCTCACATTACACCAGCTTGCTCACATTACACCAGCTTGCTCACATTACACCAGCTTGCTCACATTACACCAGCTTGCTCACATTACACCAGCTTGCCCACATTACATCAACCTGCTCACATTACACTAGCCTGCTCATATTACACCTGACTGCTAACATTACATCTGCTAGCTAACATTACACCTGCCTGCTCACATTACACCAGCCGGCTCACATTACACCTGCCTGCTCACATTACACCCGCCTGCTCACATTACTCCCGCCTGCTCACATTGCACCTGCCTGTTCACATTACACCTGCCTGTTCACATTACACCAGTCTGCTCACATTACAACTGCCTGCTCACATTACACCCGCCTGCTCACATTACACCCGCCTGCTCACATTACACCCGCCTGCTCACATTACACCCGCCTGCTCACATTACACCCGCCTGCTCACATTACACCCGCCTGCTCACATTACACCCGCCTGCTCACATTACACCCGCCTGCTCACATTACACCCGCCTGCTCACATTACACCCGCCTGCTCACATTACACCCGCCTGCTCACATTACACCCGCCTGCTCACATTACACCCGCCTGCTCACATTACAACTGCCTGCTCACATTACACCAGCCTGCTCTCATTACACCTGCCTTCTCACATTTCTCCCGCCTGCTCACATTACACCTGCCTGCTCACATTACACCTGCCTTCTCACATTTCTCCCGCCTGCTCACATTACACCCGCCTGCTCATATTACATCTGCCAGCTCACATTACTCCTGCCTGCTCACATTACACCCGCCTGCTCACATTACATCAACCTGCTCACATTACACTAGCCTGCTCACATTTTACCTGCCTGCTCACATTACACCTACCTGCTCACATTACACCTACCTGCTCTCATTACACCTGCCTACTCACATTACACCAGCCTGCTCACATTGCACCCGCCTGCTCACATTACACCTGACTGCTAATATTACACCTGCCTGCTCACATTACACCTGCCTGCTCACATTACACCTGCCTGCTCACATTACACCTGCCTGCTCACATTACACCAGTCTGCTCACATTACCCCCGCCTGCTCTCATTACACCCGCCATATCACATTACACCCGCCTGCTCACATTACACCCGCCTGCTCACATAACACCCGCCTGCTCACATAACACCCGCCTGCTCACATTACACCCGCCTGTTCACATTACACCAGTCTGCTCACATTACACTCGCCTGCTCACATTACACTCGCCTGCTCACATTACACTCGCCTGCTCACATTACACCCGCCTGCTCACATTACACCCGCCTGCTCACATTACACCCGCCTGCTCACATAACACCCGCCTGCTCACATAACACCCGCCAGGTCACATTACACCCGCCAGCTCACATTACACCCGCCTGCTCACATTACACCCGCCTGCTCACATTACACCCGCCTGCTCACATTACACCCGCCTGCTCACATTACACCAGCCTGCTCAAATTACACCAGCTTGCACACATTACACCCGCCTGCTCTCATTACACCTGCCTTCTCACATTTCTCCCGCCTGCTCACATTACACCTGCCTGCTCACATTACACCCACCTTCTCACATTTCTCCCGCCTGCTCACATTACACCCGCCTGCTCACATTACAAATGCCTGCTCATATTACATCTGCCAGCTCACATTACTCCTGCCTGCTTACATTACACCCGCCTGCTCACATTAGACTTACCTACTCACATAACACCCGCCTGCTCACATAACACTATCCTGCTCACATTAATAATGCCTGCTCACATTATACCCGTTTGCTCACATTACACCAGCCTGCACATATTACACCCATTTCTCACATTACACTTGCCTGCTCACATTACATCGGCTTGCTCACATTACACCCGCCTGCTCACATTACACCAGCCTGCTCACATTACACCCGCCTGCTCACATTACACCCGCCTTTTCACATTACACCCGCCTTTTCACATTACACCCGCCTTTTCACATTACACCCGCCTTTTCACATTACACCCGCCTTCTCACATTACACCCGCCTGCTCACATTACACCCGCCTTCTCACATTTCTCCCGCCTGCTCACATTACACCTGCCTGCTCACATTACACCTGCCAGCTCACATTACTCCTGCCTGCTCACATTACACCCGCCTGCTCACATAACACCCGCCTGCTCACATAACACTATCCTGCTCACATTACACCAGGCTGCTCATATTACACCCACTTCTCACATTACACTTGCCTGCTCACATTACATCGGCTTGCTCACATTACACCAGCCTGCTCACATTACACCAGCCAGCCCACATTACACCTGTCCGCTCCTATTACACCAGCCTGCTCACATTACACCCGCCTGCTCACATTACATCAACCTGCTCACATTACACTAGCCTGCTCACATTTTACCTGCCTGCTCACATTACACCTACCTGCTCACATTACACCTACCTGCTCACATTACACCTACCTGCTCACATTACACCAGCCTGCTCTCATTACACCTGCCTGCTAATATTACACCTGCCTGCTCACATTACACCTGCCTGCTCACATTACACCTGCCTGCTCACATTACACCTGCCTGCTCACATTACACCTGCCTGCTCACATTACACCCGCCTGCTCACATTACACCCGCCTACTCACATTACACCCGCCTGCTCATATTACACCCGCCTGCTCATATTACACCCGCCTGCTCACATTACACCCGGCTGCTCACATTACACCCGCGTGCTCACATTACACCAGCCTGCTAACATTACACCCGCCTACTCACATTACACCCGCTTGCTCACATTACTTCCGCCTGCTCACAGTACACCTGCCTGCTCACATTGCACCCGCCTGCTCACACTGCACCCGCCTGCTCACATTACACGATCCTGCTCACATAACACACTCTTGCTCACATTACACCCCATACTCACATTACACCCGCCTGCTCACATTACACCCGCCTGCTCACATTAGACTTACCTACTCACATAACACCCGCCTGCTCACATAACACTATCCTGCTCACATTAATAATTCCTGCTCACATTATACCTGTTTGCTCATATTACACCAGCCTGCACATATTACACCCATTTCTCACATTACACTTGCCTGCTCACATTACACTTGCCTGCTCACATTACATCGGCTTGCTCACATTACACCAGCCTGCTCACATTACACCAGCCTGCTCACATTACACCAGCCTGCTCACATTACACCCGCCTGCTCACATTACACCCGCCTGCTCACATTACACCTGCCTTCTCACATTTCTCCCGCCTGCTCACATTACACCTGCCTGCTCACATTACACCTGCCTGCTCACATTACACCTGCCAGCTCACATTACTCCTGCCTGCTCACATTACACCCGCCTGCTCACATAACACCCGGCTGCTCACATAACACTATCCTGCTCACATTACACCAGGCTGCTCATATTACACCCACTTCTCACATTACACTTGCCTGCTCACATTACATCTTCTTGCTCACATTACACCAGCCTGCTCACATTACACCAGCCAGCCCACATTACACCTGTCCGCTCCTATTACACCAGCCTGTTCACATTACACCCGCCTGCTCACATTACATCAACCTGCTCATATTACACTAGCCTGCTCACATTTTACCTGCCTGCTCACATTACACCTACCTGCTCACATTACACCTACCTGCTCACATTACACCAGCCTGCTCTCATTACACCTGCCTACTCACATTACACCAGCCTGCTCACATTACACCCGCCTGCTCACATTACACCTGCCTGCTAATATTACACCTGCCTGCTCACATTACACCTGCCTGCTCACATTACACCTGCCTGCTCACATTACACCTGCCTGCTCACATTACACCTGCCTGTTCACATTACACCAGTCTGCTCACATTACACCCGCCTGCTCACATTACACCCGCCTGCTCACATTACACCCGCCTGCTCTTATTACACCCGCCATATCACATTACACTCGCCTGCTCACATTACACCCGCCTGCTCACATTACACCCGCCTGCTCACATTACACCCGCCTGCTCACATTACACCCGCCTGCTCACATAACACCCGCCTGCTCACATAACACCCGCCAGCTCACGTAACACCCGCCAGCTCACGTAACACCCGCCAGCTCACATAACACCCGCCAGCTCACATTACACCCGCCTGCTCACATTACACCCGCCTGCTCACATTACACCCGCCTGCTCACATTACACCCGCCTGCTCACATTACACCAGCTTGCACACATTACACCCGCCTGCTCTCATTACACCTGCCTTCTCACATTTCTCCCGCAATCTCACATTACACCCGCCTGCTCACATTACACCCGCCAGCTCACATTACACCCGCCAGCTCACATAACACCCGCCAGCTCACATAACACCCGCCAGCTCACATAACACCCGCCAGCTCACATTACACCCGCCTGCTCACATTACACCCGCCTGCTCACATTACACCCGCCTGCTCACATTACACCCGCCTGCTCACATTACACCCGCCTGCTCACATTACACCCGCCTGCTCACATTACACCCGCCTGCTCACATTACACCCGCCTGCTCACATTACACCTGCCTGCTCACATTACACCCACCTTCTCACATTTCTCCCGCCTGCTCACATTACACCCGCCTGCTCACATTACAAATGCCTGCTCATATTACATCTGCCAGCTCACATTACTCCTGCCTGCTTACATTACACCCGCCTGCTCACATTAGGCTTACCTACTCACATAACACCCGCCTGCTCACATAACACTATCCTGCTCACATTAATAATGCCTACTCACATTATACCTGTTTGCTCACATTACACCAGCCTGCACATATTACACCCATTTCTCACATTACACTTGCCTGCTCACATTACATCGGCTTGCTCACATTACACCAGCCTGCTCACATTACACCGGCCTGCTCACATTACACCAGCCAGCCCACATTACACCTGTCCGCTCCTATTACACCAGCCTGTTCACATTACACCCGCCTGCTCACATTACACCTACCTGCTCACATTACACCTACCTGCTCACATTACACCAGCCTGCTCTCATTACACCTGCCTACTCACATTACACCCGCCTGCTCACATTACACCTGCCTGCTAATATTACACCTGTCTGCTCACATTACACCTGCCTGCTCACATTACACCCGCCTGCTCTCATTACACCCGCCATATCACATTACATCGGCTTGCTCACATTTCACCAGCCTGCTCACATAACTCCAGCCAGCCCACATTACACCTGTCCGCTCATATTACACCAGCCTGCTCATATCACACCCGCCTGCTCACATTTCACCCGCCTGCTCATATTACACCTGCCTGCTCACAATACACCTTCCTACTTTCATTACACCTGCCTGCTCACATTACACCTAACTGCTCACATAACACCTGCCTGTTCACATTACACCTGCCTGCTCACAATTCACCAGCCTGCTCACATTACACCAGCCTGCTCACATTACACTCTCCTTCTCGCATTACACCACACTGCTCACATTACAACTGCCTTCCCACATTGCACTCGCCTGCTCACAATTCACCAGCCTGCTCACATAACACTATCCTGCTCACATTACACTTGTCTGCTTATATTACATCTGCCTTCTCACATTACACTTGCCTGCTCACTTTACACCTGCCTGTTCACATTACACCCGCTTGCTCACATTACACCCGCTTGCTCACATTACACCCGCATGCTCATATTACACCCGCTTGCTCACATTACTTCCGCCTGCTCACATTACACCCACCTGCTCACATTACACCTGCCTGCTAACATTACTCTTCCCTGCTAACATTTCACCCGCCTACTCACATTACACCTTGCTCACATTACACCAGCCTGCTCTTATTACACCAGCCTCCTCACATTACTCCAGCCTCCTCACATTACTCCAGCTTGCTCACATTTCGCCTACATGCTCACATTACACCTACCTGCTCACATTACACCTGCCTGCACACATTGCACTCGCCTGCTCACATAACACTATCCTGCTCACATTACACTTGCCTGCTCACATTACACTTGTTTGCTCACATTACACTGTAACGGGGTTGGGGGAAATAGCTCTATCTTGTCCATTATTCCACCTCCCAGTTAACTAACGAGGCCGGGGGAAACAGCTCTCTCTAGTCCGTTATCCCGTCCTCAGTTAGCTAACTATTGTAGAGCACCTCCAGAGTTCCTAAGGCAGCCTCTCTCGTTCAACACCTTGTAACCTAGGTATTTGACTACCTAGGTGCTAAGACTACAAGGCGCCGTAACTTGATCAGCTACCCGCAACTCTAGAGAGAACTCTAGAATACATTTCACTGCCACAAAACGTATAAGAGAAAACGAAAGGAAAGAAATGAATAGTGAAGTAATTAGTGAGGGTTCGGGGTGAGAGGTAGGGAGGTGGGAGGAGCGAGGAGGGTCATTAGTTGAAAGGGAGAGTTCGGAGAGAGGAGGAGGGAGAGGGGTAGACAGGTAGACGAAAAAGAGTAGATAGAAGTAGAAGAGTAGATAGTAGAAGACGAAATGCTGCCACCATCCATTCATGATCATTACATACAAGACAAGGAATGGAACTTGTCTGTATCACAAAATTCTCAAAAGATGTTATCAAGGTCATTATTAGTATGTCCCATCTTTATCGTGTACTCATTAACTCATGAAACCAGTAATCACAGAGGCTTTCTCACCTCAACTCAAAACTTTAGGGCACAAAGTAAAGACCATTTAAATAATAGATTCAATTATATTTCACATGATAACTATCCTAATTTAAGCAACTCAAATGTTCAAGTTTAATATGCCAAGTGAGTCATCATCCAAGAATCTGAGAACACTACAACTGACTGCCCCTGATCATCACACAACACTTGTAAAACACGACCAAGTCACCTTAATGTACAACTCACCAAGTGTCTGCCTATAGCTGGATAGAGGGGGGGGGGTCTATAGTTGACAGACTGTCCCACCCTGCCGGCCGACAGCCTCCCTGCTAGGGCCGTCTTCTCTGCTCTGCTGGCTCGTCTGCTGTTCTTCTCTTAATGCTCTCGAATCGATAGCTCTCCGAGTATATTTTGGGGAACCTAGTAGCTAACTCCGCCCACAAGTAGATAGCCTCCGGCTCTCTACAAAGCCTCTCCTTAAACGTCGGTATGTTTGAAGGCTACCAGGCTCCAATTATAAGATTAGTAGAAGTAAGGTGAAATTCGCATGATCTGACCTCAGGTCACTTGGGGTCATTAACTCTTAGAGGTGTGAAACTCAGGCCGACCAAGCTGGCGCCTTCTCAAATTCCTGTCTGTGACTCATGTACTCTATGTATGTATTAAATACAACTAAACCAAACACTTTTACAGTGTTACATCTCCCCTTCTCCCCGAAATAAAGTTTTTGCAACACTGCTAAAGCAAGCTAGCTGTGTGCAACAACTTTGTTAACGAAAAAAATACATCCTAGCTAAACAAATATACATCATCCTACTCTAAAAAATGAAATATGTAGACAGACGTCCATTGTCTCTGGCTGGGCAACGTCACTGCTTGGTCTTGTAGATAATCCTGTACCACATTTCTTCAACACAACTGCCTCCGTCGCTTTCTCTGTCGTTAACGCACAACAACCCTTGGTCAACCAGAAAGCCGTTACTACTTGAACTGCGCACAGGACCGTGGAATTCAGTTGTCCCAGCTGATCTGTAATTGGCCCTACGTCAGTCACCATGAGAGACGTATATTGGGGTTTTTCACAGCTATAGGGACTACAAGGTTCGAGACCTTCATATAGTTGCCAACGTAGAAATCCCATCCTACTCTTCTCCTCCCTGTTGCTCCAGCACGCCTCCTTCGGAGAGCCACTTCTGACAGCCACATCATGTCCGCACGACACAGGAAGAATCACTCAACAGAGCAACATGCTTGCAGGAGGGGTGGCCAGTTAAGGCAAACGATCCTGTCTTGCAATTACGCTCCATGCAATGATGCTGACACCAGCAAGGGACACTAGGCATCGTGTCTCACTCAGCTTGTCTTATCTTCTTCTTTCTTCTCTCTTGTTTCTTCTCTCTTCTTTCTTCCTCCTCCCATGGGTCTTTAACAAGCGACCTAGGGTCCATTGGGGTCCGTCCATCCTGGGGTCCATCCTGGGTAGACTGATGTTGGTGGGACAGACTGGAGTCTTTGTTGTTCCTCTTCCATCTTTACTGGGTCGTCTGGGGTCGGTTGCAGAACGACCTGGGGTCCATCCGTCTTGGGGTCCACTGGGGTCCGTCCGTCCTGGGGTCCACTGGGGTCCGTCCGTCCTGGGGTCCACTGGGTAGACCAATGTTGACCGACCGAGAGGGCTGCATCTTGGGGTCCCCCGGGGTGGTGGTGGTGGTGGAGCCATGACCTCCAGCTAGTGGGCTGGTCGTGGTGGTGGTGGTGGAGCCATGACCTCCAGGTAGTGGGCTGGTCGTGGTGGTGGTGATAACCGCCCGTGAGTATGGTACACAGCAGCTGCCTCCCTCTTTTGCATGTGCGCCTCGCCTCTCTTCTGGCTCCAACCTGTGAATGAACAGAAAGGCGACAATACCGTGCTCCCAAAATGTTGTGTGACCCTGTAGTTTGTATAGGGTCTACACAGTCCAGACATAATGTTCTCCTCCTGGCAACGACTACACTTAAATTTTTAAAATAATCCAATTAACACTGAATGATACTGACTTGGTGGAACATAAACAGTAACAGTAAAGTTAGAGAAGAGAGAATAAGGTTGTCACTACTTTTAACTTGTCACCTAAACCAATCTCCACAATAAATATCAAAACTAATAGACCAAACACTAGCCTAACTTAACTATACCATTCCTAATCTTAAGTACTTAAATAGCCGTTACTCCCATCCTTAACCTACAGCCACCTATGTGACCCAGAGTGTTTCCCTAGCTTCTCCGCCGGTCAACAACTCAAAACTTTTGCCACCCCTGTGACCAGACTATCTAACGTCGAGCGTCCTCAACGTGAAGTCTACTGACATACTAAGCCTCCCCCTAGCATGCTGTACAATACCAGTACACCTCGGGTTATTGCGTTCAAATGGAGTAAAACAGTCGATCGCAATAATCTGAGCAGAACCACCACTTAAAACTACACCTGCCACTCCCCAACTGACCTGGAGACCAGCGGTGGCTGGGTGTCCCCCTGGGACATGCGAGGTCACCTGTCACACTCAGCTGAGCTCCACTACCACCAACCGCTGAGTTCCCAAATCACCAAATCTTATCACTAACATTAATCACTACACACGCAAGTTCTGGTGAACATTCCCTGAACACCACAAGACTCACAAAATCACTAAACACAACACCAGAGAATCACTATCTCCTAACCTGATAAAACTCGCTAACTCGCGAATATTAAACACCTGTCAAAATCTCCCTGATAGCGCCTGAGCGGCAAAAGGACACGTGGGACTGAACAATGTTAAATGAACACTACCATACACATTGTTCAACACCGCTGCCACCATTGTAACGGGGGTGGGGGAAATGGCTCTATCTTGTCCATTATTCCACCCCCCAGTTATCTAACGAGGCCGGGGGAAACAGCTCTCTCTAGTCCGTTATCCCGTCCCCAGTTAGCTAACTATTCTAGAGCACCTCCAGAGTTCCTAAGGCAACCTCTCTCGTTCAACACCTTGTAACCTAGGTATTTGACTACCTAGGTGCTAAGACTACAAGGCGCCGTAACTTGATCAGCTACCCGCAACTCTAGAGAGAACTCTAGAATACATTTCACTGCCACAAAACGTATGAGAGAAAACGAAAGGAAAGAAATGAATAGTGAAGTAATTAGTGAGGGTTCGGGGTGAGAGGTAGGGAGGTGGGAGGAGCGAGGAGGGTCATTAGTTGAAAGGGAGAGTTCGGAGAGAGGAGGAGGGAGAGGGGTAGATAGGTAGACGTAGAAGAGTAGATAGTAGAAGTAGAAGAGTAGATAGTAGAAGACGAAATGCTGCCACCATCCATTCATGATCATTACATACAAGACAAGGAATGAAACTTGTCTGTATCACAAAATTCTCAAAAGATGTTATCAAGGTCATTATTAGTATGTCCCATCTTTATCATGTACTCATTAACACATGAAACCAGTAATCACAGAGGCTTTCTCACCTCAACTCAAAACTTTAGGGCACAAAGTAAAGACCATTTAAATAATAGATTCAATTATATTTCACATGATAACTATCCTAATTTAAGCAACTCAAATGTTCAAGTTTAATATGCCAAGTGAGTCATCATCCAAGAATCTGAGAACACTACAACTGACTGCCCCTGATCATCACACAACACTTGTAAAACACGACCAAGTCACCTTAATGTTCAACTCACCAAGTGTCTGGCTATAGCTGGATAGAGGGGGGGGGGGTCTATAGTTGACAGACTGTCCCGCCCTGCCGGCCGACAGCCTCCCTGCTAGGGCCGTCTTCTCTGCTCTGCTGGCTCGTCTGCTGTTCTTCTCTTAATGCTCTAGAATCGATAGCTCTCCAAGTATATATTGGGGAACCTAGTAGCTAACTCTGCCCACTAGTAGATAGCCTCCAGCTCTCTACCAAGCCACTCCTTAAACGTCGGCATGTTTGAAGGCTACCAGGCTCCAATTATATGATTAGTAGAAGTAAGGTGAAATTCGCATGATCTGACTCAGGTCACTTGGGGTCATTAACTCTTAGAGGTGTGAAACTCAGGCCGACCAAGCTGGCGCCTTCTCAAATTCCTGTCTGTGACTCATGTACTCTATGTATGTATTAAATACAACTAAACCAAACACTTTTACAGTGTTACAACACCTGCCTGCTCACATTACACCTGCCTGCTCACATTACACCTGCCTCCTCACATTACACGATCCGGCTCACATAACACTCTCCTGCTCACATTACACCCCCTGCTCACATTACACCAGCCTGCTCACATTACACCTGCTTGCTCACATTACACCAGCCTGCTCACATTACACCCACCTGCTCACATTACACCCGCCTGCTCACATTACACCCGCCTGCTCACATTACACCCGCCTGCTCACATTACACCTGCCTGCTAACATTACACCTGCCTGCTAACATTACACCTGCCTGCTCACATTACACCTGCCTGCTCACATTACACCACTCTGCTCACATTACACCAGTCTGCTCACATTACACCCGCCTGCTCTCATTGCACCCGCCTGCTCTCATTGCACCCGCCATATCACATTACACTCGCCTCCTCACATTACACCCGCCTACTCACATTACACCCGCCTGCTCACATTACACCCACCTGCTCACATTACGCCCACCTGCTCACATTACACCTGCCGGTTCACATTACATCTGCCTGCTCACATTACTCCTGCCTGCTCACATTACACCCGGCTGCTCACATTAGACTTGCCTACTCGCATAACACCCGCCTACTCACATTACACATGCCTGCTCACATTACACCAGCCTGCACATATTACACCCACTTCTCACATTACACTTGCCTGCTCACATTACATCGGCTTGCTCACATTACACCAGCCTGCTCACATTACACCAGCCAGCCCACATTACACCTGTCCGCTCTTATTACACCAGCCTGCTCACATTACACCCGCCTGCTCACATTACACCCGCCTGGTCACAATACACCCGCCTGCTCACATTACATCAACCTGCTCACATTACACTAGCCTGCTCACATTACTCCTGCCTGCTCACATTACACCTACCTGCTCACATTACACCTACCTGCTCACATTACACCTACCTGCTCACATTACACCTACCTGCTCACATTACACCTACCTGCTCACATTACACCTACCTGCTCTCATTACACCTGCCTGTTCTCATTACACCAGCCTGCTCTCATTACACCCGCCTACTCACATCACACCAGCCTGCTCACATTACACCCTGCTCACATTACACCTGCCTGCTAACATTACACCTGCCTGCTCACATTACACCTGCCTGCTCACATTACACCAGTCTGCTCACATTACACCAGTCTGCTCACATTACACCCGCCTGCTCTCATTACACCCGCCATATCACATTACACCCGCCGGCTCACATTACACCCGCCTGCTCACATTACACCAGCTTGCTCACATACCTCCCGCCTACTTACAATACACCCGCCTGCTCACATTACACCTGCCTGCTCACATTACACCATCCTGCTCACATTACACCTGCCTGTTCTCATTACACAAGCCTGCTCTCATTACACCAGCCTGCTCTCATTACACCAGCCTGCTCTCATTACACCCGCCTACTCACATTACACCAGCCTGCTCACATTGCACCCTGCTAACATTACACCTGCCTGCTAACATTACACCTGCCTGCTAACATTACACCTGCCTGCTCACATTACACCTGCCTGCTCTCATTACACCCGCCATATCACATTACACCCGCCATATCACATTACACCCGCCTGCTCACATTACACCCGCCTGCTCACATTACACCCGCCTGCTCACATTACACCCGCCTGGTCACATTACACCCGCCTGGTCACATTACACCCGCCTGGTCACATTACACCCGCCTGGTCACAATACACCCGCCTGCTCACATTATACCCACCTGCTCACATTACACCCACCTGCTCATATTACACCCGCCTGCTCACATTACACCCGCCTGCTCTCATTACACCTGCCTGCTCACATTACACCTACCTGCTCACATAACACCCTCCTGCTCACATAACACTATCCTGCTCACATAACACTATCCTGCTCACATAACACTATCCTGCTCACATTACACATGCCTGCTCACATTACACCTGTTTGCTCACATTACACCAGCCTGCACATATTACACCTGCCTTCTCACATTACACTTGCCTGCTCACTTTACACCTGTCTGCTCACATTACACCCGCCTGCTCACATTACACCCGCCTGCTCACATTACACGAGCATGCTCACATTACACCCGCTTGCTCACATTACTTCCGCCTGCTCACATTACTTCCGCCTGCTCACATTACACCCACCTGCTCACATTACACCTGTCTGCTAACATTACTCTTCCCTGCTAACATTACACCAGCCTGCTCACATTACACCAGTCTGCTCACATTACACCAGCCTGCTCACATTACACCTACCTGCTCGCATTACGCCTGTCTGCTAACATTACTCTTCCCTTGCTAACATTACACCAGCCTGCTCACATTACTCCAGCTTGCTCACATTTCGCCTACCTGCTCACATTACACCTACCTGCTCACATTACACCTACCTGCTCACATTACACCTACCTGCTCACATAACACCTGCCTGCACACATTGCACCCGCCTGCTCACATAACACTATCCTGCTCACATAACATTATCCTGCTCACATTACACTTGCCTGCTCACATTACACTTGCCTGCTCACATTACACTTGCCTGCCCACATTACACCAGCCTGCTCACATTACACCAGCCTGCTCACATTACACCAGCCTGCTCACATTACACCAGCCTGCTCACATTACACCAGCCTGCTCACATTACACCTGCCTGCTAACATTACACCTGCCTGCTCACATTACACCATCCTGCTCACATTACACTATCCTGCTCACATTACACCCCCTGCTCATATTACACCTGCTTGCTCACATTACACCTGCTTTCTCACATTACACCAGCCTGCTGACATTGCACCCGCCTGCTCACATTACACCCGCCTGCTCACATTACACCCGCCTGCTCACATTACACCCGCCTGCTCACATTACACCCGCCTGCTCACATTACACCCGCCTGCTCACATTACACCCGCCTGCTCACATTACACCCGCCTGCTCACATTACACCCGCCTGCTCACATTACACCCGCCTGCTCACATTACACCCGCCTGCTCACATTACACCCGCCTGCTCACATTACACCCGCCTGCTCACATTACACCCGCCTGCTCACATTACACCCGCCTGCTCACATTACACCCGCCTGCTCACATTACACTCGTCTTCTCACATTACATCGGCATGCTCACAGTACACCCGCTTGCTCACATTACACCCGCCTTCTCACATTACACCCGCCTGCTCACATTACACTCTCCTGCTCACATTACACCAGCCTGCTCACATTACACCTTCCTGTTCACATTGCATGCGCCTTCTCACATAACATTATCCTGCTCACATTACACTTGCCTGCTCACATTACACCCGTCTGCTCACATTACACCCGCCTGCTCACATTACACCCGCCTGCTCACATTACACCCACATGCTCACATTATAACCGCCTACTCACATTACACCAGCCTGCTCACATTACACCCGCCTGCTTACATTACACCCGCCTGCTCACATTACACCCGCCTGCTCACATTACACCCGCCTGCTCACATTACACCCGCCAGCTCACATTACACCCGCCAGCTCACATTACACCCGCCTTCTCACATTACACCCGCCTGCTCACATTACACCCACCTGCTCACATTACACCTGTCTGCTAACATTACTCTTCCCTGCTAACATTACACCAGCCTGCTCACATTACACCAGCCTGCTCACATTACACCTACCTGCTCGCATTACACCTGTCTGCTAACATTACTCTTCCCTTGCTAACATTACACCAGCCTGCTCACATTACTCCAGCTTGCTCACATTTCGCCTACCTACTCACATTACACCTACCTGCTCACATTACACCTGCCTGCACACATTGCACCCGCCTGCTCACATAACACTATCCTGCTCACATAACATTATCCTGCTCACATTACACTTGTTTGCTCACATTACACCAGCCTGCTCACATTACACCAGCCTGCTCACATTACACCAGCCTGCTCACATTACACCAGCCTGCTCACATTACACCAGCCTGCTCACATTACACCAGCCTGCTCACATTACACCAGCCTGCTCACATTACACCAGCCTGCTCACATTACACCAGCCTGCTCACATTACACCTGCCTGCTAACATTACACCTGCCTGCTCACATTACACCATCCTGCTCACATTACACCATCCTGCTCACATTACACCCCCTGCTCACATTTCACCAGCCTGCTCACATTACACCTGCTTGCTCACATTACACCAGCCTGCTCACATTACACCAGCCTGCTCACATTACACCAGCCTGCTCACATTACACCCACCTGCTCACATTACACCCACCTGCTCACATTACACCCGCCTGCTCACATTACACCAGCCTGCTAACATTACACCTGCCTGCTAACATTACACCTGCATGCTAACATTACACCTGCCTGCTCACATTACACCTGCCTGCTCACATTACACTCTCCTGCTCACATTACACCTTCCTGCTCACATTGCATGCGCCTTCTCACATAACACTATCCTGCTCACATTACACTTGCCTGCTCATATTACACCCAATTCTTACATTACACTTGCCTGCTCACATTACACCGGCTTGCTCACATTACACCTGCCTGCTCATATTACACCTGCCTGCTCACATTACAACCGCTTGCTCACATTACACCCGCCTGCTCACATTACACCCACATGCTCATATTATACCCGCCTGCTCACATTACACCCGCCTGCTCACATTGCACCTGCCTGCTCACATTGCACCCGCCTGCTCACATTACACCCGCCTGCTCACATTACACCCGCCTGCTCACATTACACCCGCCTGCTCACATTACACCCGCCTGCTCACATTACACCGGCATGCTCACCTTACACCCGCCTGCTCACATTACACCCGCCTTCTCACATTACACCCGCGTGCTCACATTACACTCTCCTGCTCACATTACACCAGCCTGCTCACATTACACCTACCTGCTCGCATTACGCCTGTCTGCTAACATTACTCTTCCCTTGCTAACATTACACCAGCCTGCTCACATTACTCCAGCTTGCTCACATTTCGCCTACCTGCTCACATTACACCTACCTGCTCACATTACACCTACCTGCTCACATTACACCTACCTGCTCACATTACACCTGCCTGCACACATTGCACCCGTCTGCTCACATAACACTATCCTGCTCACATAACATTATCCTGCTCACATTACACTTGCCTGCTCACATTACACTTGCCTGCTCACATTACACTTGCCTGCCCACATTACACCAGCCTGCTCACATTACACCAGCCTGCCCACATTACACCAGCCTGCTCACATTACACCAGCCTGCTCACATTACACCAGCCTGCTCACATTACACCAGCCTGCTCACATTACACCAGCCTGCTCACATTACACCTGCCTGCTAACATTACACCTGCCTGCTCACATTACACCATCCTGCTCACATTACACTATCCTGCTCACATTACACCCCCTGCTCATATTACACCTGCTTGCTCACATTACACCTGCTTTCTCACATTACACCAGCCTGCTGACATTGCACCCGCCTGCTCACATTACACCCGCCTGCTCACATTACACCCGCCTGCTCACATTACACCCGCCTGCTCATATTACACCCGCCTGCTCACATTACACCCGCCTGCTCACATTACACCCGCCTGCTCACATTACACCCGCCTGCTCACATTACACCCGCCTGCTCACATTACACTCGCCTGCTCACATTACACCCGCCTGCTCACATTACACCCGCCTGCTCACATTACACCCGCCTGCTCACATTACACCCGCCTGCTCACATTACACCCGCCTGCTCACATTACACCCGCCTGCTCACATTACACCCGCCTGCTCACATTACACCCGCCTGCTCACATTACACCCGCCTGCTCACATTACACCCGCCTGCTCACATTACACCCGTCTTCTCACATTACATCGGCATGCTCACAGTACACCCGCTTGCTCACATTACACCCGCCTTCTCACATTACACCCGCCTGCTCACATTACACTCTCCTGCTCACATTACACCAGCCTGCTCACATTACACCTTCCTGTTCACATTGCATGCGCCTTCTCACATAACATTATCCTGCTCACATTACACTTGCCTGCTCACATTACACCCGTCTGCTCACATTACACCCGCCTGCTCACATTACACCCGCCTGCTCACTTTACACCCACATGCTCACATTATAACCTCCTACTCACATTACACCAGCCTGCTCACATTACACCCGCCTGCTCACATTACACCCGCCTGCTCACATTACACCCGCCTGCTCACATTACACCCGCCAGCTCACATTACACCCGCCTTCTCACATTACACCCGCCTGCTCACATTACACCCACCTGCTCACATTACACCTGTCTGCTAACATTACTCTTCCCTGCTAACATTACACCAGCCTGCTCACATTACACCAGCCTGCTCACATTACACCTACCTGCTCGCATTACACCTGTCTGCTAACATTACTCTTCCCTTGCTAACATTACACCAGCCTGCTCACATTACTCCAGCTTGCTCACATTTCGCCTACCTACTCACATTACACCTACCTGCTCACATTACACCTGCCTGCACACATTGCACCCGCCTGCTCACATAACACTATCCTGCTCACATAACATTATCCTGCTCACATTACACTTGTTTGCTCACATTACACCAGCCTGCTCACATTACACCAGCCTGCTCACATTACACCAGCCTGCTCACATTACACCAGCCTGCTCACATTACACCAGCCTGCTCACATTACACCAGCCTGCTCACATTACACCAGCCTGCTCACATTACACCAGCCTGCTCACATTACACCAGCCTGCTCACATTACACCTGCCTGCTAACATTACACCTGCCTGCTCACATTACACCATCCTGCTCACATTACACCATCCTGCTCACATTACACACCCTGCTCACATTTCACCAGCCTGCTCACATTACACCTGCTTGCTCACATTACACCAGCCTGCTCACATTACACCAGCCTGCTCACATTACACCAGCCTGCTCACATTACACCCACCTGCTCACATTACACCCACCTGCTCACATTACACCCGCCTGCTCACATTACACCAGCCTGCTAACATTACACCTGCCTGCTAACATTACACCTGCATGCTAACATTACACCTGCCTGCTCACATTACACCTGCCTGCTCACATTACACTCTCCTGCTCACATTACACCTTCCTGCTCACATTGCATGCGCCTTCTCACATAACACTATCCTGCTCACATTACACTTGCCTGCTCATATTACACCCAATTCTTACATTACACTTGCCTGCTCACATTACACCGGCTTGCTCACATTACACCTGCCTGCTCATATTACACCTGCCTGCTCACATTACAACCGCTTGCTCACATTACACCCGCCTGCTCACATTACACCCACATGCTCATATTATACCCGCCTGCTCACATTACACCCGCCTGCTCACATTGCACCTGCCTGCTCACATTGCACCCGCCTGCTCACATTACACCCGCCTGCTCACATTACACCCGCCTGCTCACATTACACCCGCCTGCTCACATTACACCCGCCTGCTCACATTACACCGGCATGCTCACCTTACACCCGCCTGCTCACATTACACCCGCCTTCTCACATTACACCCGCGTGCTCACATTACACTCTCCTGCTCACATTACACCAGCCTGCTCACATTACACCTTCCTGTTCACATTGCATGCGCCTTCTCACATATCATTATCCAGCTCACATTACACTTGCCTGCTCACATTACACTTGCCTGCTCACATTACACCCGTCTGCTCACATTACACCCGCCTGCTCACATTACACCCACATGCTCACATTATTCCCGCCTACTCACATTACACCAGCCTGCTCACATTACACCCGCCTTCTCACATTACACCCGCGTGCTCACATTACACTCTCCTGCTCACATTACACCAGCCTGCTCACATTACACCTTCCTGTTCACATTGCATGCGCCTTCTCACATAACATTATCCTGCTCACATTACACTTGCCTGCTCACATTACGCTTGCCTGCTCACATTACACTTGCCTGCTCACATCACACCCGTCTGCTCACATTACACCCACATGCTCACATTATTCCCGCCTGCTCACATTACACCAGCCTGCTCACATTACACCCGCCTGCTCACATTACACCCGCCTGCTCACATTACATTAACCTGCTCACATTACACTTGCCTGCTCACATTACACTCGCCTGCTCACATTACACTCGCCTGCTCACATTACACCTGCCTGCTCACATTACACCTGCCTGCTCACATTACACCTGCCTGCTCACATTACACCTGCCTGCTCACATTACACCTGCCTGCTCACATTACACCTGGCTGCTCACATTACACCCGCCTGCTCACATTACACCCGCCTGCTCACATTACACCCGCCTGCTCACATTACACCCGCTTGCTCACATTACACCCGCCTGCTCACATTACACCTGCCTGCTCACATTACACCTGCCTGCACACATTGCACCCGCCTGCTCACATAACATTATTCTGCTCACATTACACCAGCCTGCTCACATTACACCAGCCTGCTCACATTACACCAGCCTGCTCACATTACACCAGCCTGCTCACATTACTTCAGTCTGCTCACTTTACTCCAGCTTCTCACATTTCACCTACCTGCTCACATTACACTTGCCTGCTCACATTACACCTGCCTGCTCATATTACACCTGCCTGCTCATATTACACCTGCCTGCTCACATTACACCTGCCTGCTCACATTACACCTGCCTGCTCACATTACACCAGCCTGCTCACATTACACCTGCCTGCTCACATTACACCTGCCTGCTCACATTATACCAGCCTGCTCACATTATACCAGCCTGCTCACATTACACCTGCCTGCTCACATTACACCTGCCTGTTCACATTACACCTGCCTGCTCACATTACACCAGCATGCTCACATTACACCTGCCTGCTCACATTACACCTGCCTGCTCACATTACACCTGCCTGCTCACATTACACCTGCCTGCTCACATTACACCTGCCTGCTCACATTTCCTGAAGTCATCGTACTCCTATTAATCAATACAGTTCCCCACAGGCATTGCATCCCGTGTATATGTAGGAGTATTGTGTCGTGTGTGCACGCACCACTCTGGTGCTGGACGACTGGGGCCGCGGTTGGAGCTCATGAACAGTATATAAATATTTAATTAGTGGGGGTGGTGATGTTAATTGCAAGTTAACCTTTGAGAGGTGAGGTAGTCATAGCAGCAACAACTTCTGTATGCGTGATATCCAAACTTCTGTTTGATATCAACAGGAGCGTGACAGATTTTGAACGAGAAATTGACAATATGCCCATGCACTCAACACTGGGGCTAGATTCATGGAATTTAATATTTATAAAGAAATGCAAAGTGCCAGTAGGCACTCAGTATAGTGTGGAGGAAGAGCTTTGACAAAGGGGAGATACCAGATACGCTTAAAGCAGCAGACATTGCCCCTCTTCACAAGGGAGGGAGCGAAGCATTGGCAAAGAATTATAGACCAGTTGCACTAACGTCCCACATAAAAGTATTTAAGAGAATAATGAGTCAGGTCACCAGTTTCATGGAGACCAATGACCTCCACAACCCAGGCCAACATGGATTCAGAGCAGGACGAAGATGCCTCCCACAGCTACTTGAGCACTACGACTAAGTCACTGAGGCATTAGAAGAACATCAGAATGCAGATGTTGTATATACGGACTTCGCAAAGGCATTCGACAAATGTGACCAAATCTCCAAGCAACAGCCTGGTGGACCAAACTCTCACAAGTCGAGCCTGGCCTCGGGCCGGGCTTGGGGAGTAGAACAACTCCCAGAACCCCATCAACCAGGTATCAAGCAAGTGGTCGTTGATGACCTGCTCCTCACATACACATTGATGACCTGCTCCTCACATACACATTGATGACCTGCTCCTCACATACACGTTGATGACCTGCTCCTCACATACACGTTGATGACCTGTTTCTCACATACACGTTGATGATCTGCTCCTCACATACACATTGATGACCTGCTCCTCACATACACGTTGATGACCTGCTCCTCACATACACGTTGATGACCTGCTCCTCACATACACGTTGATGATCTGCTCCTCACATACACATTGATGACCTGCTCCTCACATACACATTGATGACCTGCTCCTCACATACACATTGATGACCTGCTCCTCACATACACATTGATGACCTGCTCCTCACATACACATTGATGACCTGCTCCTCACATACACATTGATGACCTGCTCCTCACATACACATTGATGACCTGCTCCTCACATACACATTGATGACCTGCTCCTCACATACACATTGATGACCTGCTCCTCACATACACATTGATGACCTGCTCCTCACATACACATTGATGACCTGCTCCTCACATACACATTGATGACCTGCTCCTCACATACACATTGATGACCTGCTCCTCACATACACATTGATGACCTGCTCCTCACATACACGTTGATGACCTGTCGGAAGTCCGACACATAACATGTTAACTATATCACTAATGCTTACTATGCTAACAGTTACAGTTAGTCATTACCGGGACTGAAGTAGAGGCAGAGTGTTCGTGACGTCATCACAACAACACACATTAAACAACTGTCTTGTGTTTAAACTTAACAACAATATATTGGCTAGGACTGGAAATAATATAATTAGCAGTACAAGCACAGCTTGCTTCCCTAAGTCCTTAAAATAAACTCAGAATATTGAGAGAAAATTATTTGAATACGGGGTGGGGGGAGGGGGGGGGAGCCAGGCACGCTCACACACACACTCAGATTGTAAACAAAACAGAGAGGGACTAGCGACATGCACACCTCATCAGACTCCAAATTATGAGTCAACCGAGAAACTGCCATTGTCACCTCTATAACAAAAAGAAGAGCCGAGTGTCCGACTTGTTTCATGTGTTGCTATATGAGGCCCGTGTAGATTTAGATGTAAACATGCCGGTTATGAGCGGGCTTGAAACCCAAACTAAGTGAGTCTAGCTCTTTACACAATCCCCATAATAATTGACATGTCACACCTGTACTTTATATGTTATTGTCAGTTTTTACAATGCATTCATTTGACAGGTAAGCTTGTGACTGTGAGACATGAGGGAGCTGGCGTACACAACGTGTGACTGTGAGACATGAGGGAGCTGGCCTACACAACGTGTGACGCTTCCATGTATGATTTAGCTGCCTCCACACACGCCACCACCTGGCCCGGCACCTGGCCCACATGTGGCCCACATGTGGCCCACATGTGGCCCACCATACACACAGGTTGGAGCAGCTCTCTGACACTGCCTAACCAGGCCATACCAACCACACAGCTAAGGCCACCATTTAACCTTATATTAACTCAGTAGACAACTGTATTACTAAGAAATACTGTAGTCTAATTACCATGCTATGTGGTCTAATTTGTATGAATAAATGGTAAATGTTTATAGCTTAATATATAACCACCAATTGTGGTATAAGTTGCACACATCCCACCCTCTTGGTGCAGAAGGTAAACTGGCACACTGAACTAACATACAGTCCACTTACAATCATATATTAGTATTGAAGTAAATACATAATTGAAAAAAAATAATCAGATTGTCTTCTGACAATCACGGTACCAGGCTGACAATCACAGTACCAAGCTGACAATCACGGTACCAAGCTGACAATCACGGTACCAGGCTGACAATCACAGTACCAAGCTGACAATCACAGTACCAAGCTGACAATCACGGTACTAAGCTGACAATCACGGTACCAAACTGACAATCACGGTACCAAGCTGACAATCACGGTACCAAGCTGACAATGACGGTACCAAGCTGACAATCACGGTACCAAGCTGACAATCACGGTACCAAGCTGACAATCACAGTACCAAGGTGACACACTTACCTTGGTGCTCCGGGCCTTGCTACAGTTGCCAAACCGTTGCCGTCAGCCTTGGCACTGTCATTATCCAGGACTGTCACGACGATATTAAACCCATTTTAAAATGTCAAGGTCACTCTATTGTCTCCTTCATAGAAAACGGCCTCGCTCCCTCGGTGAGTACCAGTTCGATACAACTCAACCCTCTCCAGTCCAGGGACCAGATTCACGAAAGCACTTACGCAAACACTTACGAACCTATACATCTTTTCTCAATCTTTGGCGGCTTTGTTTCCAATTATTAAACAGTTAATGAGCTCCAAAGCACCAGGGAGCTGTTTATAACAATAACAACAGTTGATTTGGAAGTTTTCATGCTTGTAAACTGTTTAATAAATGTAACCAAAGCCGTCAAAGATTGAGGAAAGATGTACACGTTCGTAAGTGCTTGCGTAAGTGCTTTCGTGAATCTGGCCCCAGACCCCGAACTTAGTAAACATTGTACAACTAATATAGTATACCTTAGATAACTTAATAATTATATATGTGAAGAATAATAATTATTCAATCTGATTATAGTAATTTTTTTTATAATTTTATATTTTTTGAAGCCATATTGGGGATAGCAAGATATAAGATAGTAAGAACTTTTGCAATGTTTCCTCATTTCAAATTAATTAGATTAATAAAAAATAGATTATGAAAATAATAATTTTAGATAGTCATTGTAAACGAGTTTTCTAGATGGTCTGTATAATGTCGTTTAGACACATTTGTGATTTTAAGTAATCATTGTAGACGGTGGTTATAGATAATTAATTGAGCAATATATATACATTGACCGGAGATATAGTTAGTTATAGGTGATTATCGTTTAATGATTATTTGCAGCCACGGAAAATTATGCACAATATTAGTATTCTGCACTTGATTATAGATCATTGTAAACTAGCTTAGTGATTGGCAGATATCTGTAGCAATTTTAGATAAAAGTAAATAGAACAAGTGTTATAGTTTAGGATATATAACTAGCTGCTCTTAATACAGTATTGTATATAATCATTATAGGGTATGAACCATTAGTATAACTGGTATTATTGGTATTATATAATGTCCAGATATGATTGTGCATTGTTGAGTCATTACAAGTAGCAACAGATAATTAATTTTTATTTGCATTATAAAGAGGGATTGTGGGCAATGACTAATTAAGACAATTTTTGCAAAGTTTGTATATATATATATATATATATATATATATATATATATATATATAATGTCGTACCTAGTAGCCAGAACTCACTTCTCAGCCTACTATTCAAGGCCCGATTTGCCTAATAAGCCAATGTGACGGTAACGCGTTGGTGTTCGGCTGTTCAAGGCTAGGGGTATGGCCTCGTCACATAGTTATAAAAAAAAATAGAAAAACTGGAACTTCGTCTGTGGTAAGGTAAGGAGAAGACACACAAAACACAAGTAAACTTTAACAATGAAATTTTAATTACGTTAAATAAATCAAAACATGAAAATATGGACAAACAAATATGTATAATAAAATCAATGAATCAAAATAATAAGAATACTTAAATGACACAATGAAAGTTACGTTAAGGCAAAATATTAAGAAGTGCAACACAAAAGTTAAGTGGGAGGTGCTGGAATATTGGCTTAAAGCCACCACCTCTCTCAGTACACGCTAACGTCTAGCTGGGAGGAGTGCTGGCTACGAAAGCACGGAACATTCTGAGGACTGATGTTGGGGCGACCCCAGACATCAGGTAGTATTGGGGGCGAGTGCAGGTGCAGCCAGACCGGCGACCAATCAGCGGAGCCGTAGCGATCAACGGGTAGTTTGGTGGTTGGAGTTCGAACAGGTGGCTGGTTGCATACGTTTCTGCTCACCCTGGCAAGCCTTGCTGGTGCTGGTGTTGTTGTCGTTGTTGGACATTTCTTCCATAGTCTTTTTATATAATTGTGAAGACGTAATTTTGGAGGGAAGAGCAGGCTCAATCTCTTGAAGGAGATTATCGTCACAACTCTCCCCCGAAGCCTGCGGTTCTGGAAGAAGTACGTCGTTATGTGGTGGAGTAATGGATGGAGTCGCTTCTACTTCATAAACTCTGGAGAGGGCATCGGCTATGGTGTTGTCAGAACCCTTGATATAGCGGATCTCCAGGTTGAAGTCTTGTAAATACAGAGCCCATCGTAGAAGACGCTGGTTGGTGAATTGGGCTTGATGTAGGAAGCGGAGAGGGTTGTGGTCTGAGAAGATGGTGGTAGACCTGGCGCCTTGTAGGTACGGAGCGAAGTGTTGGAGGTTCAGGACGATGGATAGTAGCTCCTTTTCAATAGTGCTGTAGTTCCTCTGGTGTGGTTTCAGTTTGTAGCTGTAGTAGCTGACAGGTAGAACCTCCTCGCCTCGTAGTTGCATCAGGACACCACCAACGCCGGTACCACTGGCGTCGACATGAAGGACGAAAGGCTTGGTGATATCTGGAGAGGCGAGAATGGGGTTAGAACAGAGGAGGAATTTGAGTTGTTCGAAAGCAACGGTTTGCTGCATGGTCCAATTATACCGTTGCTTGGGACTGGTTAATAGAATTAGAGGTGTGGCGACTGTACTGAAATTCCTCACAAACCTACGGTAGTAAGAGGCAAGACCAAGGAAGCGCAGGAGCTGCTTCCTGGTGGTAGGCTGTGGATACTGTAGGATGGCTTGAGTGTGTGAGTCTAACGGAGCTATGCTGCCACTCCCAATAACATGACCCAGATAACGCACTTTACCTTTCGCGAAAGTGGACTTGCCCAGGTTGATGGTGAGGCCGGCTGTCAGGAGCTTGGAGAACAGACGTCGCAGCTGGAGCAGATGTTCACTCCAGGAGTTGGAGGCTACGACGATATCGTCCAGGTAGGCGTATGTGTTATCCAAGCCCTGGATGACACGGTTGACAGCTCTTTGAAAGGTGGCCGGGGCATTACATAGTCCGAAAGGAAGGCGTTCATATCTGAAAAGTCCAAAAGGAGTGATGAAGGCAGATATCTCTTTAGCGCGCTCCGTTAGACACACTTGATAGTACCCCTTAAGCAAGTCCACTTGGGACAAGTACTGGGCACTACCAATGGCATCAAGGATGTCATCTATCCTTGGCAAGGGGTAAGCATCCTTGACAGTGACAGAGTTCAGTTTTCGATAGTCAGTGCACAACCGCACCTTACCTTGGGGTTTGGGCACCAAGATACAAGGTGAGGCCCAGGGGGACTCACAAGGTGTAGCCAGTCCATGATCCAAGAGGTATTGCACCTCAGCACGCATGACTTCCTTCTTGCTCGGGCTGATTCGGTAGAAGGGTTGACGAATCGGCCGGGTGTCGGGGAGCAGTTGGATGTCGTGCTGGGTAACATTACACTCTTGGGGATCATCTCTGAACAACTCTTGATGTTCTCTGAAGATCTTGACGAGAGGTGCACTATGATTATCCTGAAAGTATTTGGGAAGATCATTAAGGATTTCGGAATTAGAAAGCGCTGACTCCTTGTCAGTGCTTTCGGGAGGAGAAGCTGGGAAGGTCTCACTGTGGATGTAGGGTTCTGTGAATGTGGAATAATTAGTCAAGACAGTGGGAGGAGTACCATTATATTGCTTCAGGAGGTTGACGTGGCACAGCTGGGTCTTCCGCCGCCTATCTGGAGTCTCTATCACATAATTATTATTATTCCTGCACTCTTTGACGCAGTAGGGTCCTGAAAATCTGTTTTGTAAAGGTGAACCTGGGATAGGGAAATAAGCAAGGACGAAGTCTCCCGGCTTGAATTTTCTTACTTTGCTGGTCTGGTCGTAATGAGTCTTCATTCTCACCTGGGCTTTCAATAGATTATCATGAGCAAAGCGGTGGACTCTCTCTAGAATGTGTTGAAGGTTTTGAAGAAACTGGGGCACATTCTGATGCTCACTGAAGGTGGCATCTCTGAGAGAGTCTTTGAAAGCCTTAAGGGGAGTACGGCACTTACGGCCGTAGAGCATCTCATAAGGAGATACTCCTAGGGACTCATTGGGGAGACTTCTGAAAATACACATTATTAGGTCAATCTGCTTATCCCAATCCTTTGAGGTTTCACTACAAAACTTTTTCAAGAGTGCTTTGATGGTCTGATGACTACGTTCAAGAGAACCCTGTGAAGCAGGATGATAGGGGCTGGACAATACCTGTTTGATGTTGAACTCCTCCAGTGTCCTTTTGAAGAGATCACTGGTGAAGTTGGTGCCACAGTCACTTTGAATCTCCCTGGGAAATCCGTATTGAGTGAAGATCTTCAGTAGATGTTTGATAACCGTAGCAGCCGTGATGTTCTTCACTGGAACTGCTATGGGAAATCTGGTGGTAGGACACAGGATGGTTAGGATGTAGGCGTTACCTGAACTGGTCCGAGGTAAAGGACCAACACAGTCTATTATGAGTCTGTGGAAAGGTTCCGCAGGCACCTGTATGGGAATCAGTGGTGCTCTGGGAATGGAGACGTTCGGTTTGCCTGCCATCTGACATGTATGACACTGTTTTACGTACTGTTTGACGTTATTTACCATACCTGGCCAGTAGTAGTCTTGGCGAATCCCATGGTAAGTCTTGTTGAAGCCGTAGTGGGAGAATGCTCCATGGGCCAGGTGTAGAATAGTGGGCCGCAGGCTGGTGGGAATCACAAGTTGTTCGGTGTTGGCCCAATCGTCCTCCTCCTTCAGTTTACTGGGTCTATATCTGCGGTAGAGCAAGTCGTTCTCTAGGAAGAACCCAGGAATACTGTCGGGTTGAGTCTCAGCCTGGAAAAACAATGGTGTTAAAGTAAGATCTTCCCTCTGCAACTTACGGAACTCCAACTTGGTCAGATGCGGGGGTAGTTTCTGAGGGTCTTGAGGGACAGCGGTGGCAGTAGAGTCAGCTGGCTGTGGACGTGCGGCTTGTGCACGGGTGGTCACGAGAACCGGAGGAGAAACTTCATCACTCTCTTGAACCTCTGCTGGAACATACTCGAGAATAGGATTTATGGGCACAGAGTTACACACCTGGGGTTTGTCCATGACGATCAGGTTGGTCGGTTGCAGGTCTTCTGCCAAGTCGTTGCCTAGGAGAAGTTGCACTCCAGGCATGGGAAAAGGCTTTTCCCTGACGGCGACTTGGACTTCCCCGTTCACGTAGGGACAATTCAGGTGGACTCTGGCGAGAGGGTATGGAGTGGTAGCAGTGAGGTCAGTGATGAAGACTGTTTCCCCGGTGTAGACTATGTTGGGCACAGCCGACTTCAAGATGATCGATTGTAGAGCCGCTGTGTCCCTCAAGATCTTCAATTTGAAACGTCCCTCCGGATTTGAACCGTTGGCAGAGACAGTTCCAGTATACAGGTGGTTACTGAAAAGAGAAAGATCATTAACATTAACACCAACATTCATCACAGGCTTACCGGACTTAGGAGGAGTTGGTTTGGGTCGTTGTTGGTCAGTGGTTCCCTTGTATTGAGACTTACCACACTTGTCTATGGTATGTCCATAGAGTCTACAATACTTGCAGTACAGTTGTGAACCAGCTTGATCGGGGCTCACCTTCTCGTAACTGTACCACGACTTCTTACTGGAGGATGGTTCAGGTGTCAGCCGGTGGATGAGGCTGTAAGTGTCAGCCGACTTAGCACACTTCAGGTAGTCGGTTTCTTCTTTATCTGCTAAGTAGAGGCGGACAGGAGGTGGCACACGTCTCAAGAATTCTTCAACAAGCATCAGGTTGACGAGTTCTGTAAAAGTAGAGACATGTGCTGCTTCCAGCCATTTCATGAAATACCTCCGTTTCGTGTTAGCAAACTCAAGGAAGGTAGTGGTACTTGCCTTCAGGTGGTCACGGAATTTCCTTCTATAACTTTCTGTGGAAAGTAGGTAGGCGTCTAACACTGCTTGTTTCAGAGTGTAGTAGTCATTCTCAGACGCCAAAGTACTGAGTGTGACTGCAGCTCTACCTGTAAGATGGACTCTGAGAAGTGTGGCCCATTGGTCGACAGGCCAACTGAGTTGATTAGCAAGGGTTTCAAAGGTGGTAAAGAACACATCAACTTCTGCTTCTACAAAGGATGGCATTAACTTACTTGCATGTGATATATTAAAACTGACGGGAAGATTGGCAGTAGCTTGCTGGCGTTGAGTGAAGTGTGAAGTTTCCAAGGCGATTTCACGTTGACGACACTCTAGAGCCAGAGTTGCTTGTTGCTTGTCATGTTCGCGTTGTATTTCCAACTCGCGTTGTTTGGTTTCAAGCTGTAAGCGTTCCCGCTCCTGGAGTGTTTCAAGCTGTACTCGTTCACGTTCACGGAGTAATGCGACCTCACGTTCGTGTTCTTCTCTCCTCAAAGCAGCTTCACGTTCTCTGAGGGTGATTTCTTCCCTTCGTATGTCAGCTGCTTCCCTTTGCTGTTCACGGGCTTCCCTTTGCTGCTCACGTTCAATCTTGGCCAGCTCTAGTTTGAGTTTCAGCGTTGCCAAATCAGTTTTATCTGCAATATAGTAAGTTTCATGAGTGTCAGAGTCTATCTTACCTTGCTCTAAATAGTAATCCAGCAACAGGTTGTGTAGGTCATTTTTGTTGGCTTGGTAGGGAACTTCTAGTTGATACTCATGTGCAAGAGTTTGTAGTTCAGTCCTCTTGGCACGACTTAAAGTCCCTATTTCACCTGCTGGATTTGCACGGAAAGTTTGGAGACGAAACATGGTGAAATTAGCAAATAAAGGTACACGAATGTTCAATAATGAAATGTCAGAAACAGGACAACGTGGCAACTGGTACCTATCCTGTGTGATCTTTAACAATTAACGTTAAGTGAAAGATATTAAATGATTAAATTAAATCAAGGGCGCAGGAAATCTTGTACCCGGTACTCATGTAAGAGAATAAGGGCAAGAAAATCCTACTAACAAATGAAACAGAGTTTCGAAAACAAATGAAACAGTTAAATGCTTCAAAAGTAAAATTGGTAGTCCAAGGATGTAGGCATACCTTGCCAAGTCTCTAAAGGACATAAAGCAAGTTTTTCCCACTGAATTTAATATGATACTTACAGAATTAGCGAACTTTTGTGCTCTGAAAAAATAAGCTAATTCCCTACCGTTGTATGTATCATCATCTCTGACTGACGTGTAGGGGTGCGAGGTGTCAACTGGTGACGAGAACTGCTGCTGAGGTCCCAATTCAGCAACTAAAGTTCGAGCTAGAGGAACTATGGCCCTCTTTGTCCTCCTACAGTCAGATTGCAGAAGATTGGGTACTCTTGACCCAGGGCAGACCACAGTACCAGGGTACCAATATGATGATCTGTCAGAATGAGAAATATTCAAGGGACATAGATGGTAAATACGAGTAATAACATGGAGGGAGAGATGACCAATTAAGAGTATGACTGAGGCCTACAGTCACCACGTAATCCAAAGTTGTCTCACCTTCACTATATGTTACTCTCGTAATGCACAATACACCGCACCTTATAAAAAATGAAATTGAATGAAAAATAGTAAAGCTACGTTAACAGAGTTAAATACGCTTACCATAAATTACCACTTGGCACCAGTACCTGAGTGAGGCTCCTAGGACAGGCCCCCATATAACTTGTGACGGTAACGCGTTGGTGTTCGGCTGTTCAAGGCTAGGGGTATGGCCTCGTCACATAGTTATAAAAAAAAATAGAAAAACTGGAACTTCGTCTGTGGTAAGGTAAGGAGAAGACACACAAAACACAAGTAAACTTTAACAATGAAATTTTAATTACGTTAAATAAATCAAAACATGAAAATATGGACAAACAAATATGTATAATAAAATCAATGAATCAAAATAATAAGAATACTTAAATGACACAATGAAAGTTACGTTAAGGCAAAATATTAAGAAGTGCAACACAAAAGTTAAGTGGGAGGTGCTGGAATATTGGCTTAAAGCCACCACCTCTCTCAGTACACGCTAACGTCTAGCTGGGAGGAGTGCTGGCTACGAAAGCACGGAACATTCTGAGGACTGATGTTGGGGCGACCCCAGACATCAGGTAGTATTGGGGGCGAGTGCAGGTGCAGCCAGACCGGCGACCAATCAGCGGAGCCGTAGCGATCAACGGGTAGTTTGGTGGTTGGAGTTCGAACAGGTGGCTGGTTGCATACGTTTCTGCTCACCCTGGCAAGCCTTGCTGGTGCTGGTGTTGTTGTCGTTGTTGGACATTTCTTCCATAGTCTTTTTATATAATTGTGAAGACGTAATTTTGGAGGGAAGAGCAGGCTCAATCTCTTGAAGGAGATTATCGTCACACCAAGTTTTCCTGAATTAATATATTTATTATAATTTTTTTCTTATGAAATGATAAAGCAACCCTTTTCTCTATGTATGAGGTCAATTTTTTTTATTGGAGTTAAAATTAAAGTAGATATATGACCGAACCTAACCAACCCTACCTAACCTAACCTAACCTATATTTATAGGTAAGGTTAGGTTAGGTAGCCAAAAAAAGCTAGGTTAGGTTAGGTAGGTTAGGTAGACGAAAAAACATTAATTCATAAAAACTTGGCTTATTAGGCAAATCGGGCCTTGAATAGTAGGCTGAGAAGTGCGTTCTGGCTATTAGGTACGACATATATATATATATATATATATATATATATATATATATATATATATATATATATATATATATATATATATATATTATTAAATATGACCGAAAAAGTAAGATTAATAATTCTAACACGAATTTTCTCAATCTTTCGTACATTATGCTTCACTGTTGGAGGTAAATCAAAAATCACTTCTCCAAAATTCATTTTTATTTCTAGTCTGACGCGACACGGGCGCGTTTCGTAAAACTTATTACATTTTCAAAGACTTCACAAATACACAACTGATTAGAACTTGCGTTTCCCTGATTTTATATCTACATTTGAGTGAGGTGGGAAGGGTGATGTGGCATTACATTTGAGTGAGGTGGGAAGGATGATGTGGCATTAACACAAGACAGAACACTAGAGGATATTAATAGGGTATTAAAAGTATCAACACAAGACAGAACAGAAACAATGGGTATTGAATAGAAGTGTTTGTAGAAAGCCTATTGGTCCATATTTCTTGATGCTTCTATATTGGAGCGGAGTCTTGAGGTGGGTAGAATATAGTTGTGCAATAATTGGCTGTTGATTGCTGGTGTTGACTTCTTGATGTGTAGTGCCTCGCAAACGTCAAGCCGCCTGCTATCGCTGTATCTATCGATGATTTCTGTGTTGTTTACTAGGATTTCTCTGGCGATGGTTTGGTTATGCCAACAGCGACTGCCCTGACAGGTACAAGAGGAGTGTTGTTAACGCATACGTCGACCGTGCTCTCAGCCACAGCTCAGAATGGAAGCAAGTCGACGAAGAACTCTGTAGGGTAAGGCAGGTTCTAGTCAATAACGGCTTCTCCAATGGTTTCATCGAAGACATCATAAGAAGGAAAGTGAAAAGCCATGCAACCTCCGAAGAGACAACTAACACAACACCTATACCCCCTATTAGACTATTTTACAGGAACTTCTTTTCCACAGCTCATAAAACAGAGGAAAGGGTCCTGAAAGATATTGTTAATAGAAACGTTATCCCTACAGACAAAAATCAGAGGATACAACTGACGATTTACTATAAAACCAGAAAAACGGCCAGCCTACTCATGAGAAACTCTCCAGACACGAAACAGAACGCTTTGAAAGAGACTAACGTCGTCTATGCCTTCAAATGCCCACTTGGGGACTGTAAGCTCCAAAAAACCCAGTATATAGGCAAGACAACAACATCTCTTTCTAGGCGTTTAACGATGCATAAACAACAGGGCTCCATTAAGGAACATATAATCTCTTCCCATAACCAAACCATCGCCAGAGAAATCCTAGTAAACAACACAGAAATCATCGATAGATACAGCGATAGCAGGCGGCTTGACGTTTGCGAGGCACTACACATCAAGAAGTCAACACCAGCAATCAACAGCCAATTATTGCACAACTATATTCTACCCACCTCAAGACTCCGCTCCAATATAGAAGCATCAAGAAATATGGACCAATAGGCTTTCTACAAACACTTCTATTCAATACCCATTGTTTCTGTTCTGTCTTGTGTTGATACTTTTAATACCCTATTAATATCCTCTAGTGTTCTGTCTTGTGTTAATGCCACATCATCCTTCCCACCTCACTCAAATGTAATGCCACATCACCCTTCCCACCTCACTCAAATGTAGATATAAAATCAGGGAAACGCAAGTTCTAATCAGTTGTGTATTTGTGAAGTCTTTGAAAATGTAATAAGTTTTACGAAACGCGCCCGTGTCGCGTCAGACTAGAAATAAAAATGAATTTTGGAGAAGTGATTTTTGATTTACCTCCAACAGTGAAGCATAATGTACGAAAGATTGAGAAAATTCGTGTTAGAATTATTAATCTTACTTTTTCGGTCATATTTAATAATATATGTCTACAGGAAAGACTGCTACCAAAATATACTAATATATATATATATATATATATATATATATATATATATATATATATATATATATATATATATATATATATATATATATAATAATATGTTGTACCTAGTAGCCAGAACGTCGTACTCGGCCTGCTATGCAAGGCCCGATTTGCCTAATAAGCCAAGTTTTCCTGAATTAATATATTTTCTCTAATTTTTTTCTTATGAAATGATAAAGCTACCCATTTCATTATGTATGAGGTCAATTTTTTTATTGGAGTTATAATTAACGTAGATATATGACCGAACCTAACCAACCCTACCTAACCTAACCTAACCTAACCTAACATAGTCAAGATATAACTGAATGTTATTAGATGATTTATTTCAAACTCTTCTAGTTACGAATACCAGTATTTTTTTTACAGTTAAAACTAATTAGTACATTGATATTTTTGACTTGGTCCTTAATTATCATGACTGCCAGAGCTTTTGTGCATGTGTCAAACTCTTCGGTGTTGAGCTAACATGCTGCTACTGTTACGTTGCCGCAACGTCATCTTATTGGGGTATTATTGCATGGTTCCCCTTCATTATTGCCTGTGCTTCGTCACACACATGGTACCTGAAGGTGTAGGTTTGAGCAAACAAATATGACTCCTCTTGAAAATAGGAGATGTTGCTCCTGGCGGCTGTGTTGGGTGTTGTGAAGGCTTCAGGCTGTTGACTGCTAAACCTAAGTAGCTTTTTTTGTCGGGTCGAGTGACCCAATTGTTAAACTTTTGCGTTAATGTTTTTCCTGAGCTGGAGAATAATTTGTGTTTATTGGAAGCTTGAACGCATATCGGTTCTGAAAATTTATTTTATTAACCTGTCCGTAAATATATAACCTGTCCGTATAGGCCTAATCCAGCGGTAACCATGGTTTATATTTTGACTTTGTTGACTAGGCGACCAACTGGCGACCTGGTCGGAGACCGGGCTCCGGGGCTGTTGGTCCCCGGAAGCTCCACAAGGTACCTTGCCTTACCTTAAGATGATTCCGGAGCTTTGCATCCCCTTGGCGTCCTCGACCAGACCTCCTGGTTGCTAGACTGGTCAACCAGGCTGTTGGACGCGGCTGCTCGCAGCCTGACGTATGAGTCACAGCCTGGTTGATCAGGTATCCTTCGGAGGTGCTTATCCAGTTCTCTCTTGAACACTGTGAGGGGTCGGCCAGTTATGCCCCTTATGTGTAGTGGAAGCGTGTTGAACAGTCTCGGGCCTCTGATGTTGATAGTTCTCTCTCAGAGTACCTGTTGCACCTCTGCTCTTCAACGGGGGTATTCTGCACATCCTGCCATGTCTTCTGGTCTCATGTGGTGTTATTTCTGTGTCCAGGTAGAGGGAATAATTTAAATGATAGTTGAGTGCATACAGCATTGTGTAGATCACTGCGCGGAAAATAGGTACATAACAGAGAGCTTTTGTTGGCTTCACCTGGGAATGTGATATATATATATATATATATATATATATATATATATATATATATATATATATATATATATATATATATATATATATATATATATATATATATATATATATATATTAGTATATTTTGGTAGCAGTCTTTCCTGTAGACATATATTATTAAATATGACCGAAAAAGTAAGATTAATAATTCTAACACGAATTTTCTCAATCTTTCGTACATTTCTTTTCACTGTTGGAGGTAATTCAAAAATCAATTCTCCAAAATTCATTTTTATTTCTAGTCTGACGCGACACTTTAGCGCGTTTTGTAAAACTTATTACATTTTCAAAGACTTTACACATACACAACTGAATAGAACTTACATATCTCCGATTTGTTTATATCTACATTTGAGTGAGGTGGATGGGGTGAGGTGGTATTTAATAGGGTATTAATTTCATCAACACAAGACAGAACACGAAACAATGGGTATTGAAATGGAAGTGATTGTAGAAAGCCTATTGGTCCATATTTCTTGATGCTTCTATATTGGAGCGGAGTCTTTAGGTGGGTAGAATATAGTTGTGCATTAATTGGCTGTTGATTGCTGGTGTTGACTTCTTAATGTGCAATGCCTCGCAAACGTCAAGCCGTCTGCTATCGCTGTATCTATCGATGATTTCTGTGTTGTTTACTAGGATTTCTCTGGCGATGGTTTGGTTGTGGGAAGAGATTATATGTTCCTTAATGGAGCCCTGTTGCTTATGCATCGTTAAACGCCTAGAAAGAGATGTTGTTGTCTTGCCTATATACTGGTTTTTTTGGAGCTTACAGTCCCCAAGTGGGCATTTGAAGGCATAGATGACGTTGGTCTCTTTTAAAGCGTTCTGTTTTGTGTCTGGAGAGTTTCTCATGAGTAGGCTGGCCGTTTTTCTGGTTTTATAGTAAATCGTCAGTTGTATCCTCTGATTTTTGTCTGTAGGGATAACGTTTCTATTAACAATATCTTTCAGGACCCTTTCCTCCGTTTTATGAGTTTCCCTCCGTTTTTCCGCTATCATCCCGATTGTTTCATCAACAGGTACGTTGGTAAACAGTGATTCTACGTCCAACGAGGCTCTTATCCTTGTGGCCCGTGTTCCCCACAGTAAGTCAACAAATTCCTTTGGAGACTTCAGGCTGAAGGCGTAAGGGACATAAGGAGTCAGCAGGCCGTTGAGTTGCTTCGCCAGTCTGTACGTGGGTGTGGGTATCTGGCTGATGATTGGCCGAAGTGGGTTTCCAGGCTTGTGTGTCTTGACATTTCCATATGCATATCCAGGTTTGTATTCCCCAATAATCTTTGGCAGGTGGAGTCCGGATTTCTTGGCGTTCACAGTTTCGATCAATTTGTTGACCTTTGCTTTCAATTCGGCTGTAGTGTCCTTCGTTACCCTAGTCATCCTCAATATGTTCACTAAATGATAGCCATTCCTTGTTTAACATCTCGCACCTCCTCCCAACTTAACCAGTAAAAGCAACATTGCGTTTCTCAAGATTGGGCAACTGAAAATAACATGTGTAACGGGTACAAGTTCCAGGCACTGAGGTACGGTGTAAACGAGGAAGCTAAACGAAACACAGGTTACAGGACACAGACACAATCACAGAAGGAAAGCAACATTTAAAAGATCTGGGAATTATGATGTCTGACTACCTGACATTTAGTAAACATAACAGAGCAATAAATATAGCGGCGGCGGCCAGGGAAATGTTAGGATGGATTATGAGGACGTTCACATCTACAGACCTCCACAGCAATGGTAATACTATTTAAATCACTGGTGCTGACCCGTCTTGAGTATTGCTCGGTACTCAAGCCCCCTTTTAGAGTATGAATTAGAGGGAATACAGGGAACATATACGGCACCCATGGACAAGATAAAACATAAATTATTGGGACTGTCTCAAATCTTTCGAAATGTTCTCTTTGCAAAGGAGACGAGAAAGGTATCAAATAATATATACACAGAAGATACTGGAGTGCCAGGTCCCAAAATTGCACGGTAGAATAACAACATACTGGAGCGAAAGACATGGAAAGATAAGGAAATGCAGAATAGAACCAGTGAAGAGTAGAGGTGCCATAGGCACAATCAGAGAACACTGAACAGCAGAGGTCCACTGCTGTTCAACACCTTCCCAGCGAACATTAGAAATATTGCCGAAACAAAGATTAACTTAAAAAAAATAGACCGTTTCCTGCAAGAAGTGCCAGACGAATCGGGCAGTAGTGGATATGTGGACCTGAGAGCCGCTCCCACCAACAGCCTGTTGGACCAAGTAATCCCAAGTGGAGCCTGGCCCCGGGCCGGGCTCGGGGAGTAGAACAACTCCCGAAACTCTCTCCATAGATGGAGAGACCAGAGGGACGTGAACTCTTCTTCCACACGTTGTGTGTACACTTCAGCAGTCACAACCTTGCTCCCTCTCGGCCTGACGTAACCTTAGCCTCGAGTCCCACCACCAGCCTGGGAGCTACGTGTCCCACCACCACCAGCCTGGGGGCTACATGTCCCACCACCACCAGCCTGGGGGCTACGTGTCCCACCACCAGCCTGGGGGCTACGTGTCCCACCACCACCAGCCTGGGAGCTACGTGTCCCACCACCACCAGCCTGGGAGCTACGTGTCCCACCACCACCAGCCTGGGGGCTACATGTCCCACCACCACCAGCCTGGGGGCTACATGTCCCACCACCACCAGCCTGGGGGCTACATGTCCCACCACCACCAGCTTGGGGGCTACATGTCCCACCACCACCAGCCTGGGGGCTACATGTCCCACCACCACCAGCCTGGGGGCTACATGTCCCACCACCACCAGCCTGGGAGCTACATGTCCCACCACCACCAGCCTGGGGGTACATGTCCCACCACCACCAGCCTGGGGGCTACATGTCCCTCCACCAGCCTGGGGGCTACATGTCCCACCACCACCAGCCTGGGGGCTACATGTCCCACCACCAGCCTGGGGGCTACATGTCCCACCACCAGCCTGGGGGCTACATGTCCCACCACCAGCCTGGGGGCTACATGTCCCACCACCAGCCTGGGGGCTACATGTCCCACCACCACCAGCCTGGGAGCTACATGTCCCACCACCACCAGCCTGGGAGCTACATGTCCCACCACCACCAGCCTGGGGGTACATGTCCCACCACCACCAGCCTGGGGGCTACATATCCCACCACCACCAGCCTGGGGGCTACATGTCCCACCACCACCAGCCTGGGGGCTACGTGTCCCACCACCACCAGCCTGGGAGCCACATGTCCCACCACCACCAGCCTGGGAGCCACATGTCCCACCACCACCAGCCTGGGAGCCACATGTCCCACCACCACCAGCCTGGGAGCCACATGTCCCACCACCACCAGCCTGGGGGCCACATGTCCCACCACCACCAGCCTGGGAGCCACATGTCCCACCACCACCAGCCTGGGGGCCACATGTCCCACCACCAGCCTGGGAGCCACATGTCCCACCACCACCAGCCTGGGAGCCACATGTCCCACCACCACCAGCCTGGGAGCCACATGTCCCACCACCACCAGCCTGGGAGCCACATGTCCCACCACCACCAGCCTGGGAGCCACATGTCCCACCACCACCAGCCTGGGAGCCACATGTCCCACCACCACCAGCCTGGGAGCCACATGTCCCACCACCAGCCTGGGGGCCACATGTCCCACCACCACCAGCCTGGGAGCCACATGTCCCACCACTACCAGCCTGGGAGCCACATGTCCCACCACCACCAGCCTGGGAGCCACATGTCCCACCACCACCAGCCTGGGGGCCACATGTCCCACCACCACCAGCCTGGGAGCCACATGTCCCACCACCAGCCTGGGAGCCACATGTCCCACCACCAGCCTGGGAGCTACATGTCCTACCACCAGCCTGGGGGCTACGTGTCCCACCACCATCACCAGCCTGGGGGCTACGTGTCCCACCACCATCACCAGCCTGGGGGCTACGTGTCCCACCACCATCACCAGCCTGGGGGCTACGTGTCCCACCACCACCACCAGCCTGGGGGCTACGTGTCCCACCACCACCAGCCTGGGGGCTATGTGTCCCACCACCACCAGCCTGGGGGCTATGTGTCCCACCACCACCAGCCTGGGGGCTACGTGTCCCACCACCACCAGCCTGGGGGCTACGTGTCCCACCACCACCAGCCTGGGGGCTACGTGTCCCACCACCAGCCTGGGGGCTACGTGTCCCACCACCAGCCTGGGGGCTACGTGTCCCACCACCAGCCTGGGGGCTACGTGTCCCACCACCAGCCTGGGGGCTACGTGTCCCACCACCACCAGCCTGGGGGCTACATGTCCCACCACCACCAGCCTGGGGGCTACATGTCCCACCACCAGCCTGGGGGCTACGTGTCCCACCACCACCAGCCTGGGAGCTACGTGTCCCACCACCACCAGCCTGGGGGCTACGTGTCCCACCACCACCAGCCTGGGGGCTACATGTCCCACCACCAGCCTGGGAGCCACATGTCCCACCACCACCAGCCTGGGGGCTACATGTCCCACCACCAGCCTGGGGGCTACATGTCCCACCACCAGCCTGGGGGCTACGTGTCCCACCACCAGCCTGGGGGCTACATGTCCCACCACCAGCCTGGGGGCTACATGTCCCACCACCAGCCTGGGGGCTACATGTCCCACCACCAGCCTGGGGGCTACATGTCCCACCACCAGCCTGGGGGCTACATGTCCCACCACCAGCCTGGGGGCTACATGTCCCACCACCAGCCTGGGGGCTACGTGTCCCACCACCAGCCTGGGGGCTACATGTCCCACCACCAGCCTGGGGGCTACATGTCCCACCACCAGCCTGGGGGCTACATGTCCCACCACCAGCCTGGGGGCTACATGTCCCACCACCAGCCTGGGGGCTACATGTCCCACCACCAGCCTGGGGGCTACATGTCCCACCACCAGCCTGGGGGCTACGTGTCCCACCACCAGCCTGGGGGCTACATGTCCCACCACCAGCCTGGGGGCTACATGTCCCACCACCAGCCTGGGGGCTACATGTCCCACCACCAGCCTGGGGGCTACATGTCCCACCACCAGCCTGGGGGCTACATGTCCCACCACCAGCCTGGGGGCTACATGTCCCACCACCAGCCTGGGGGCTACGTGTCCCACCACCAGCCTGGGGGCTACATGTCCCACCACCAGCCTGGGGGCTACATGTCCCACCACCAGCCTGGGGGCTACATGTCCCACCACCAGCCTGGGGGCTACGTGTCCCACCACCAGCCTGGGGGCTACATGTCCCACCACCAGCCTGGGGGCTACATGTCCCACCACCAGCCTGGGGGCTACGTGTCCCACCACCAGCCTGGGGGCTACATGTCCCACCACCAGCCTGGGGGCTACGTGTCCCACCACCACCAGCCTGGGGGCTACGTGTCCCACCACCACCAGCCTGGGGGCTACGTGTCCCACCACCACCAGCCTGGGGGCTACGTGTCCCACCACCAGCCTGGGGGCTACATGTCCCACCACCAGCCTGGGGGCTACGTGTCCCACCACCACCAGCCTGGGGGCTACGTGTCCCACCACCACCAGCCTGGGGGCTACGTGTCCCACCACCACCAGCCTGGGGGCTACGTGTCCCACCACCACCAGCCTGGGGGCTACGTGTCCCACCACCAGCCTGGGGGCTACGTGTCCCACCACCAGCCTGGGGGCTACGTGTCCCACCACCACCAGCCTGGGGGCTACGTGTCCCACTACCACCAGCCTGGGGGCTACGTGTCCCACCACCACCAGCCTGGGGGCTACGTGTCCCACCACCACCAGCCTGGGGGCTACGTGTCCCACCACCACCAGCCTGGGGGCTACGTGTCCCACTACCACCAGCCTGGGGGCTACGTGTCCCACCACCACCAGCCTGGGGGCTACGTGTCCCACCACCACCAGCCTGGGGGCTACGTGTCCCACCACCACCAGCCTGGGGGCTACGTGTCCCACCACCACCAGCCTGGGGGCTACGTGTCCCACCACCAGCCTGGGGGCTACATGTCCCACCACCAGCCTGGGGGCTACGTGTCCCACCACCACCAGCCTGGGGGCTACGTGTCCCACCACCACCAGCCTGGGGGCTACGTGTCCCACCACCACCAGCCTGGGGGCTACGTGTCCCACCACCACCAGCCTGGGGGCTACGTGTCCCACCACCACCAGCCTGGGGGCTACGTGTCCCACCACCAGCCTGGGGGCTACATGTCCCACCACCAGCCTGGGGGCTACGTGTCCCACCACCACCAGCCTGGGGGCTACGTGTCCCACCACCACCAGCCTGGGGGCTACGTGTCCCACCACCACCAGCCTGGGGGCTACGTGTCCCACCACCACCAGCCTGGGGGCTACGTGTCCCACCACCACCAGCCTGGGGGCTACGTGTCCCACCACCAGCCTGGGGGCTACGTGTCCCACCACCAGCCTGGGGGCTACGTGTCCCACCACCACCAGCCTGGGGGCTACGTGTCCCACCACCACCAGCCTGGGGGCTACGTGTCCCACCACCACCAGCCTGGGGGCTACGTGTCCCACCACCAGCCTGGGGGCTACATGTCCCACCACCAGCCTGGGGGCTACGTGTCCCACCACCACCAGCCTGGGGGCTACATGTCCCACCACCAGCCTGGGGGCTACGTGTCCCACCACCAGCCTGGGGGCTACGTGTCCCACCACCAGCCTGGGGGCTACGTGTCCCACCACCAGCCTGGGGGCTACGTGTCCCACCACCAGCCTGGGGGCTACATGTCCCACCACCAGCCTGGGGGCTACGTGTCCCACCACCAGCCTGGGGGCTACGTGTCCCACCACCAGCCTGGGGGCTACGTGTCCCACCACCAGCCTGGGCGCTACGTGTCCCACCACCAGCCTGGGGGCTACATGTCCCACCACCAGCCTGGGGGCTACGTGTCCCACCACCACCAGCCTGGGGGCTACGTGTCCCACCACCACCAGCCTGGGGGCTACGTGTCCCACCACCACCAGCCTGGGGGCTACGTGTCCCACCACCACCAGCCTGGGGGCTACATGTCCCACCACCAGCCTGGGGGCTACGTGTCCCACCACCACCAGCCTGGGGGCTACGTGTCCCACCACCAGCCTGGGGGCTACGTGTCCCACCACCAGCCTGGGGGCTACGTGTCCCACCACCAGCCTGGGGGCTACATGTCCCACCACCAGCCTGGGGGCTACGTGTCCCACCACCACCAGCCTGGGGGCTACGTGTCCCACCACCAGCCTGGGGGCTACGTGTCCCACCACCACCAGCCTGGGGGCTACGTGTCCCACCACCACCAGCCTGGGGGCTACGTGTCCCACCACCACCAGCCTGGGGGCTACATGTCCCACCACCAGCCTGGGGGCTACGTGTCCCACCACCACCAGCCTGGGGGCTACGTGTCCCACCACCACCAGCCTGGGGGCTACGTGTCCCACCACCAGCCTGGGGGCTACGTGTCCCACCACCAGCCTGGGGGCTACGTGTCCCACCACCAGCCTGGGGGCTACATGTCCCACCACCAGCCTGGGGGCTACGTGTCCCACCACCACCAGCCTGGGGGCTACGTGTCCCACCACCACCAGCCTGGGGGCTACGTGTCCCACCACCAGCCTGGGGGCTACGTGTCCCACCACCACCAGCCTGGGGGCTACGTGTCCCACCACCAGCCTGGGGGCTACATGTCCCACCACCAGCCTGGGGGCTACGTGTCCCACCACCACCAGCCTGGGGGCTACGTGTCCCACCACCAGCCTGGGGGCTACATGTCCCACCACCAGCCTGGGGGCTACGTGTCCCACCACCACCAGCCTGGGGGCTACATGTCCCACCACCAGCCTGGGGGCTACGTGTCCCACCACCACCAGCCTGGGGGCTACGTGTCCCACCACCAGCCTGGGGGCTACGTGTCCCACCACCAGCCTGGGGGCTACGTGTCCCACCACCACCAGCCTGGGGGCTACGTGTCCCACCACCACCAGCCTGGGGGCTACATGTCCCACCACCAGCCTGGGGGCTACGTGTCCCACCACCACCAGCCTGGGGGCTACGTGTCCCACCACCAGCCTGGGGGCTACGTGTCCCACCACCAGCCTGGGGGCTACGTGTCCCACCACCACCAGCCTGGGGGCTACGTGTCCCACCACCACCAGCCTGGGGGCTACATGTCCCACCACCAGCCTGGGGGCTACGTGTCCCACCACCACCAGCCTGGGGGCTACGTGTCCCACCACCACCAGCCTGGGGGCTACGTGTCCCACCACCAGCCTGGGGGCTACATGTCCCACCACCAGCCTGGGGGCTACATGTCCCACCACCACCAGCCTGGGGGCTACATGTCCCACCACCACCAGCCTGGGGGCTACGTGTCCCACCACCACCAGCCTGGGGGCTACGGGTCCCACCACCACCAGCCTGGGGGCTACGTGTCCCACCACCAGCCTGGGGGCTACATGTCCCACCACCAGCCTGGGGGCTACATGTCCCACCACCACCAGCCTGGGGGCTACATGTCCCACCACCACCAGCCTGGGGGCTACATGTCCCACCACCACCAGCCTGGGGGCTACATGTCCCACCACCACCAGCCTGGGGGCTACGTGTCCCACCACCACCAGCCTGGGGGCTACGTGTCCCACCACCAGCCTGGGGGCTACGGGGGGGGGGGGGACTGTGTCGTAGTGATTGACTTGTGTGTTGCCGCCTGAGGCTCCGTGATTGTTGTGCACCCCATACTCATCCTGTGAGCGGTTGTGCAAAAACAAATTATTAGCGAGGGCACAAAAGGCTTTAATCAGGACTCAGCGGGGATCGTGGTGCGTTGGGCCTTGACCCGAGTGTCCTTGACTGGCCCTAGTGAGCCCCTCCCTCACTCACGCCTCAGGACGCCGCCTGCGTCGCCTGCAGCCACTGCTCCCTGGCTTGGCTCCACACCTTCCCTGTTGGTCACAGCGGCACCATATGCCCGGGCTGCTACTGCCTCCAACCTTCTCTGTCCTCCCGAGTCTCTGCTAAGGAGGCCGCTCGTGCCGCCGCTTTCCCCCCAAGATGGTGTGCCGTGTTCAAGTATCTATCATGTCATTCATAACACAACTTACAACCGTTGACACGATAAGCGTGTCAACGGACCAACTGAGGCAGCGGGTTGTATACTCTGTGGCGTAGCCCGCATGTTGTCTTCCCGCCACTGTGGCAGGCTGGCAGGCCCGGCAGGCAGCAGGAGGGCTCCGGCAGGCAGCAGGCGGGCCCAGCAGGCAGCAGGCGGGCCTGGCAGGGTGGCCCGGCAGGCAGCAGGCGGGCGCGGATAGGCGCTGCAGGCCCAGCACCTTAACTGTACGATTTCATAGTTTTCGGGATAAACGTAATTCTTGCTCTCCCAATGTGGTCCTTGAGGTACTGGTCGAGGGGGAGAACCCTTGGCCACCCCGGACCTTTGACAACACTAAACACAACATGGCACACACCATATACACTCACCGATCACTCAATACAGCTTCAAACATCAACCATGTAGAGACAGACTCAAGGCTCTCACAACTGTAATGGGGTACAGCCCTAACTACGGTGTTAGTATTAGAATAGCAAAAATGGTGTATTTAGCATATATAAGGTCTCTGATAGACTATCATGCAACAGCTTTGGTCCTGCAAAATGGCAAAAGTGTTGATAGACTGGAAAAAATGCAAAATGAAGCACTCAGAATTATACTTGGCTGTCCTATAACTACCAAAGTTCTCAACATGCGGAAAGAATTAAATATACTTAGCATTCGAGATAGAATATTAGAAATTAATCTTATGATGGGACTAAAGCTTCTGCGTGATAACAAAAACAACATTGTGTCAGTTGAACTGTTAGAACACATACGTAATGGAACCAGCGAGTCTAAATGGATTCAAAGAACAGCTACTCATATTAAAATGATGGGACTGCTCGATGTATATACAGATGAAAGAGTACAGCACTTCCTTCCACCCTGGCAGATAGTACCTTTTGACATCCTGACCCCTGCATACCCCACCAAGAAACTAATCACAAACAACCCTAATGCTCTGCTTGCTGCTAAATTAAGCACCATAGAACACATTCACAATATACAAGCTGAAAACAACATTGCACAGACCATATACACTTACGGATCACTCAATACAGCTACAGGGAGGGCAGGAAGTGCTGTTATTGCTCATCAGCCCGATGGCAGCACAGTTCAAAGGAATATATCCTATAATAAAAGGAAAGTTAGTAACTGGGTATCCACAATGCAAGCCGAGTTGGTAGCAATATTGGTAGCACTCGAAATTATTGATAACATTGAACTGGACAGCTTAATTATTTCCGACTCCTTTGCTCACTACACAGACATAGATACACAAGCATGCTTAGTAAGTATGGTCGTCATATTGACAACTATACTTACTAAGTATGCTTGTATAAGAATATAATACCGGAACGACAGTGGACCTCTTCAAGAAAAAATAAGTTTCCTGCAGGAAGTTCCCGTTATCTATTCCCGTTGAGGAAGCTGTTGCCGGAGCAGCCAGCTGGTTGTTGTGTGTGTGTGGGGCCTGCCGGATGGTGCCAGCAACAGTCTCTTGGACCAAGTTACCACAAGTCAACTACAACTGCCAGAACCAAGCACCGCCATCTGCCGCCTGCTACCAGCTGCCAGCCACCTGCCGCCAGCCACCTGCCGCCAGCCGCCAGCCACCTGCCGCCAGCCGCCAGCCACCTGCCGCCTGCTACCAGCTGCCAGCCACCTGCCGCCTGCCGCCTGCCACTTGCCACCAGCCACCTGCTGCCAGCCACCTGCTACCTGCCGCCTGCTACCTGCCGCCTGCTACCTGCCGCCTGCCGCCAGCCACCTGCCACCTGCCTGCCGCCTGCCACCAAAGCACCGCCGCCTGCCACCACTGTCAAAGCACTGGCGTTAAGCTCATGTCTCTAGTGTTCCAACGGTCGTTAGATGTCCTCGAAGGTATTTAACCTAACTTACCGAAACCTAATGTTTGATCTTGTTGTGAAGCACTGTGAGGGGGGGAGGAGGGGGGTGGGGAGGGGGGCAGGTCGTCACTAAGGTATTAACAACATAACAACCTTTGTCATCGTCTGGCGGTGCTCCGTCACCACTCGGACCGTCAACATCTCGTCCAGGTGTTACTCTTGTAGTTCTCCTTCTCAAACACGAGTGAGAGAGAGGGTGGGAGGAGGGAGGAGGAAGGGGGGGGGGGGACAATATCCCCTGGTGGCCCCCCCCCCCGTCTCTTAGGCAAGTGCTGTATTACCTTCACTCTCCTTCATCCCCCACATAAGTAAACACTTACATTTGTTTGTTCGATAGGAAACAAAGTCAGACAGATTCATATTCTAGGTAGCACCTTACTTAAGTGTACATAACGATAACTAGCGTGCATCATGTTAACTTTTCATTTCACATCAATAAGATGCATTCGCTGCGTCTATAATTTATCTTACCATAGTTCCTCAAGTGCTCGCTAGTTGCCAGACCTTGCCACAACCATAACCTCGCTAGTTGCCAGACCTTGCCACAACCATAACCTCGCTAGTTGCCAGACCTTGCCACAACCATAACCTCGCTAGTTGCCAGGGCTTGCCACAACCATAACCTCGCTAGTTGCCAGGGCTTGCCACAACCATAACCTCGCTAGTTGTCAGGGCTTGCCACAACCATAACCTCGCTAGTTGCCAGGGCTTGCCACAACCATAACCTCGCTAGTTGCCAGACCTTGCCACAACCATAACCTCGCTAGTTGCCAGACCTTGCCACAACCATAACCTCGCTAGTTGCCAGACCTTGCCACAACCATAACCTCGCTAGTTGCCAGGGCTTGCCACAACCATAACCTCGCTAGTTGCCAGACCTTGCCACAACCATAACCTCGCTAGTTGCCAGGGCTTGCCACAACCATAACCTCGCTAGTTGCCAGACCTTGCCACAACCATAACCTCGCTAGTTGCCAGACCTTGCCACAACCATAACCTCGCTAGTTGCCAGGGCTTGCCACAACCATAACCTCGCTAGTTGCCAGACCTTGCCACAACCATAACCTCGCTAGTTGCCAGACCTTGCCACAACCATAACCTCGCTAGTTGCCAGGGCTTGCCACAACCATAACCTCGCTAGTTGCCAGACCTTGCCACAACCATAACCTCGCTAGTTGCCAGACCTTGCCACAACCATAACCTCGCTAGTTGCCAGGCCTTGCCACAACCATAACCTCGCTAGTTGCCAGACCTTGCCACAACCATAACCTCGCTAGTTGCCAGACCTTGCCACAACCATAACCTCGCTAGTTGCCAGACCTTGCCACAACCATAACCTCGCTAGTTGCCAGACCTTGCCACAACCATAACCTCGCTAGTTGCCAGGGCTTGCCACAACCATAACCTCGCTAGTTGCCAGACCTTGCCACAACCATAACCTCGCTAGTTGTCAGACCTTGCCACAACCATAACCTCGCTAGTTGCCAGACCTTGCCACAACCATAACCTCGCTAGTTGCCAGGCTTGCCACAACCATAACCTCGCTAGTTGCCAGACCTTGCCACAACCATAACCTCGCTAGTTGCCAGACCTTGCCACAACCATAACCTCGCTAGTTGCCAGGCTTGCCACAACCATAACCTCGCTAGTTGCCAGGGCTTGCCACAACCATAACCTCGCTAGTTGCCAGGGCTTGCCACAACCATAACCTCGCTAGTTGTCAGGCCTTGCCACAACCATAACTTCGCTAGTTGCCAGGGCTTGCCACAACCATAACCTCGCTAGTTGCCAGGGCTTGCCACAACCATAACCTCGCTAGTTGCCAGGGCTTGCCACAACCATAACCTCGCTAGTTGCCAGGGCTTGCTACAACCATAACCTCGCTAGTTGTCAGACCTTGCCACAACCATAACCTCGCTAGTTGTCAGACCTTGCCACAACCATAACCTCGCTAGTTGCCAGACCTTGCCACAACCATAACCTCGCTAGTTGTCAGACCTTGCCACAACCATAACCTCGCTAGTTGTTAGACCTTGCCACAACCATAACCTCGCTAGTTGCCAGGGCTTGCCACAACCATAACCTCGCTAGTTGCCAGGGCTTGCCACAACCATAACCTCGCTAGTTGCCAGACCTTGCCACAACCATAACCTCGCTAGTTGCCAGACCTTGCCACAACCATAACCTCGCTAGTTGCCAGACCTTGCCACAACCATAACCTCGCTAGTTGCCAGACCTTGCCACAACCATAACCTCGCTAGTTGCCAGACCTTGCCACAACCATAACCTCGCTAGTTGCCAGGGCTTGCCACAACCATAACCTCGCTAGTTGTTAGACCTTACCACAACCATAACCTCGCTAGTTGCCAGGGCTTGCCACAACCATAACCTCGCTAGTTGTTAGACCTTGCCACAACCATAACCTCGCTAGTTGCCAGGGCTTGCCACAACCATAACCTCGCTAGTTGCCAGACCTTGCCACAACCATAACCTCGCTAGTTGCCAGGGCTTGCCACAACCATAACCTCGCTAGTTGCCAGGCCTTGCCACAACCATAACCTCGCTAGTTGCCAGACCTTGCCACAACCATAACCTCGCTAGTTGCCAGGGCTTGCCACAACCATAACCTCGCTAGTTGCCAGGGCTTGCCACAACCATAACCTCGCTAGTTGCCAGGCCTTGCCACAACCATAACCTCGCTAGTTGTCAGACCTTGCCACAACCATAACCTCGCTAGTTGCCAGGGCTTGCCACAACCATAACCTCGCTAGTTGCCAGGGCTTGCCACAACCATAACCTCGCTAGTTGCCAGGGCTTGCCACAACCATAACCTCGCTAGTTGCCAGAGCTTGCCACAACCATAACCTCGCTAGTTGCCAGGGCTTGCCACAACCATAACCTCGCTAGTTGCCAGACCTTGCCACAACCATAACCTCGCTAGTTGCCAGGGCTTGCCACAACCATAACCTCGCTAGTTGTCAGACCTTGCCACAACCATAACCTCGCTAGTTGCCAGGGCTTGCCACAACCATAACCTCGCTAGTTGCCAGACCTTGCCACAACCATAACCTCGCTAGTTGCCAGACCTTGCCACAACCATAACCTCGCTAGTTGTCAGACCTTGCCACAACCATAACCTCGCTAGTTGCCAGGGCTTGCCACAACCATAACCTCGCTAGTTGCCAGACCTTGCCACAACCATAACCTCGCTAGTTGCCAGGGCTTGCCACAACCATAACCTCGCTAGTTGCCAGGGCTTGCCACAACCATAACCTCGCTAGTTGCCAGGGCTTGCCACAACCATAACCTCGCTAGTTGCCAGGGCTTGCCACAACCATAACCTCGCTAGTTGCCAGGGCTTGCCACAACCATAACCTCGCTAGTTGCCAGGGCTTGCCACAACCATAACCTCGCTAGTTGCCAGGGCTTGCCACAACCATAACCTCGCTAGTTGCCAGGGCTTGCCACAACCATAACCTCGCTAGTTGCCAGGGCTTGCCACAACCATAACCTCGCTAGTTGCCAGGGCTTGCCACAACCATAACCTCGCTAGTTGTCAGACCTTGCCACAACCATAACCTCGCTAGTTGCCAGGGCTTGCCACAACCATAACCTCGCTAGTTGCCAGGGCTTGCCACAACCATAACCTCGCTAGTTGCCAGGGCTTGCCACAACCATAACCTCGCTAGTTGCCAGGGCTTGCCACAACCATAACCTCATTAGTTGCCAGACCTTGCCACAACCATAACCTCGCTAGTTGCCAGGGCTTGCCACAACCATAACCTCGCTAGTTGCCAGGGCTTGCCACAACCATAACCTCATTAGTTGCCAGACCTTGCCACAACCATAACCTCGCTAGTTGCCAGGGCTTGCCACAACCATAACCTCATTAGTTGCCAGACCTTGCCACAACCATAACCTCGCTAGTTGCCAGGGCTTGCCACAACCATAACCTCGCTAGTTGCCAGGGCTTGCCACAACCATAACCTCATTAGTTGCCAGACCTTGCCACAACCATAACCTCGCTAGTTGCCAGGGCTTCCCACAACCATAACCTCGCTAGTTGCCAGGGCTTGCCACAACCATAACCTCGCTAGTTGCCAGGGCTTGCCACAACCATAACCTCGCTAGTTGCCAGGGCTTGCCACAACCATAACCTCGCTAGTTGTCAGACCTTGCCACAACCATAACCTCGCTAGTTGCCAGGGCTTGCCACAACCATAACCTCGCTAGTTGCCAGGGCTTGCCACAACCATAACCTCGCTAGTTGCCAGGGCTTGCCACAACCATAACCTCATTAGTTGCCAGACCTTGCCACAACCATAACCTCGCTAGTTGCCAGGGCTTGCCACAACCATAACCTCGCTAGTTGCCAGGGCTTGCCACAACCATAACCTCGCTAGTTGCCAGGGCTTGCCACAACCATAACCTCGCTAGTTGCCAGGGCTTGCCACAACCATAACCTCGCTAGTTGCCAGGGCTTGCCACAACCATAACCTCATTAGTTGCCAGACCTTGCCACAACCATAACCTCATTAGTTGCCAGACCTTGCCACAACCATAACCTCGCTAGTTGCCAGGGCTTGCCACAACCATAACCTCGCTAGTTGCCAGGGCTTGCCACAACCATAACCTCATTAGTTGCCAGGGCTTGCCACAACCATAACCTCATTAGTTGCCAGACCTTGCCACAACCATAACCTCGCTAGTTGCCAGGGCTTGCCACAACCATAACCTCGCTAGTTGCCAGGGCTTGCCACAACCATAACCTCATTAGTTGCCAGACCTTGCCACAACCATAACCTCATTAGTTGCCAGACCTTGCCACAACCATAACCTCTTAGAAATATTGGAGTCGTTTCGTTCTTGTATTATTATTATTGTGATTATTATTATTATTATTATGATTTGTTCAATAAGGAAAACATTGATGGACATTGTATAAAGCCATTGTATATATCCACTGTATAAATAAGATTTATACAGTGGTATTCTCACACACAACATTACTCCGTATATCAGATCAGGTGCCTACTCTACACAGTAAAATAACAACATACTCCGTATATCAGATCAGGTGCCTACTCTACACAGTAAAATAACAACATACTCCGTATATCAGATCAGGTGCCTACTCTACACAGTAAAATAACAACATACTCCGTATATCAGATCAGGTGCCTACTCTACACAGTAAAATAACAACATACTGGAGTGAACGATATGGAAGAAAATGCAGAATAGAACCAGTGAAGAGCAGAGGTGCCATAGGCACAATCAGAGAACACTGTATAAACATCAGAGGTCCGCTGTTGTTCAACGTCCTCCCAGCAAGCAGATGAAATATTGCCGGAACAACCGTGGACATCTTCTAGAGGAAACTAGATTGTTTTCTAAAAGACGTTCCGGACCAACCGGGCTGTGGTGGGTTTGTGGGCCTGCGAGCCGCTCCAAGAAACAGCCTGGTGGACCAAACTCTCACAAGTCAAGCCTGGCCTCAGGCCGGGCTTGGGGAGTAGAACTCCCAGAACCCCATCAAGCAGATATATATATATGTCGTACCTAGTAGCCAGAACGCACTTCTCAGCCTACTATGCAAGGCCCGATTTGCCTAATAAGCCAAGTTTTCCTGAATTGACATATTTTCTCTAATTTTTTTCTTATGAAATGATAAAGCTACCCATTTCATTATGTATGAGGTCAATTGTTTTTTATTGGAGTTAAAATTAACGTAGATATATGACCGAACCTAACCAACCCTACCTAACCTAACCTAACCTATCTTTACAGGTTAGGTTAGGTTAGGTAGCCGAAAAAGTTAGGTTAGGTTAGGTAGTCGAAAAACAATTCATGAAAACATGGCTTATTAGGCAAATTGGGCCTTGCATAGTAGGCTGAGAAGTGCGTTCTGGCTACTAGGTACGACATATATATATATATATATATATATATTTAAAAAAACGCATAAAATATCTTTACACAAAAATACCCATTTCACAATGCCACGCACTTAAGACACACTTCCACAAATTTGCACAATCTTACTCTTAAACACACAACATACTTATAGACTCTTGTACAAATACTTCCACAAAAAAATCTCCATTTCACATATGCACAAATTCTCCTATCTGACTCTCACTTGCACATACACACTTTCACAACCATAACAAAGTAACCATTTCCCTAACTTAAACATGTATACTCTACCCATTTCCCTAACCTAAACATGTATACTCTACCCATTTCCCTTACCTAAACATGTATACTCTACCCATTTCCCTAACCTAAACATGTATACTCTAACCATTTCCCTGACCTAAACATGTATACTCTACCCATTTCCCTAACCTAAACATGTATACTCTACCCATTTCCCTAACCTAAACATGTATACTCTACCCATTTCCCTAACCTAAACATGTATACTCTACCCATTTCCCTAACCTAAACATGTATACTCTACCCATTTCCCTAACCTAAACATGTATACTCTACCCATTTCCCTGACCTAAACATGCATCAAACATGCAGGCAAATCCATTCACACATTAATATATATTTATTACAAAAAATACCCATTTTGCATTCACACATTCACAAGCACAGGCAAATACACTCTCATACTAACACAAACGTTCACAAGAGCAACACAAACGTTCACAAGAGCAACACAAACGTTCACAAGAGCAACACAAACGTTCACAAGAGCAACACAAACGTTCACAAGAGCAACACAAACGTTCACAAGAGCAACACTAACGTACACAAGAGCACACAAACGTTCACAAGAGCAACACTAACGTACACAAGAGGAACACTAACGTACACAAGAGCAACACAAACGTTCACAAGAGCAACACTAACGTACACAAGAGCAACACAAACGTTCACAAGAGCACACAAACGTTCACAAGAGCAACACTAACGTTCACAAGAGCAACACAAACGTTCACAAGAGCACACAAACGTACACAAGAGCAACACTAACGTACACAAGAGCAACACAAACGTTCACAAGAGCACACAAACGTTCACAAGAGCAACACTAACGTTCACAAGAGCAACACAAACGTTCACAAGAGCACACAAACGTACACAAGAGCAACACTAACGTACACAAGAGCAACACAAACGTTCACAAGAGCAACACAAACGTTCACAAGAGCAACACAAACGTTCACAAGAGCAACACAAACGTTCACAAGAGCAACACAAACGTTCACAAGAGCACACTAACGTTCACAAGAGCCCTGCTCTCACAAGAGTCAGTCACCGAGGACTGGCTTCAGGGCGGTTGTCCTTGTTAGTGGGAAACCTCTTATTGCCGAGGCTTCCCCCGAGGATTTCCGCCCCATTGCCTGCACCAGCTGCACCGTCTGGTGTGGTATGGTGAGTGTCCGTCTGGTGTGGTATGGTGAGTGTCCGTCTGGTGTGGTATGGTGAGTGTCCGCCTGGTGTGGTATGGGGAGTGTCCGTCTGGTGTGGTATGGTGAGTGTCCGCCTGGTGTGGTATGGGGAGTGTCCGTCTGGTGTGGTATGGGGAGTGTCCGTCTGGTGTGGTATGGTGAGTGTCCGTCTGGTGTGGTATGGTGAGTGTCCGTCTGGTGTGGTATGGTGAGTGTCCGTCTGGTGTGGTATGGGGAGTGTCCGTCTGGTGTGGTATGGTGAGTGTCCGTCTGGTGTGGTATGGTGAGTGTCCGTCTGGTGTGGTATGGGGAGTGTCCGTCTGGTGTGGTATGGTGAGTGTCCGTCTGGTGTGGTATGGTGAGTGTCCGTCTGGTGTGGTATGGGGAGTGTCCGTCTGGTGTGGTATGGTGAGTGTCCGTCTGGTGTGGTATGGTGAGTGTCCGCCTGGTGTGGTATGGGGAGTGTCCGTCTGGTGTGGTATGGTGAGTGTCCGTCTGGTGTGGTATGGTGAGTGTCCGTCTGGTGTGGTATGGTGAGTGTCCGCCTGGTGTGGTATGGGGAGTGTCCGTCTGGTGTGGTATGGGGAGTGTCCGTCTGGTGTGGTATGGTGAGTGTCCGTCTGGTGTGGTATGGTGAGTGTCCGTCTGGTGTGGTATGGTGAGTGTCCGTCTGGTGTGGTATGGTGAGTGTCCGTCTGGTGTGGTATGGTGAGTGTCCGTCTGGTGTGGTATGGTGAGTGTCCGCCTGGTGTGGTATGGTGAGTGTCCGTCTGGTGTGGTATGGTGAGTGTCCGTCTGGTGTGGTATGGTGAGTGTCCGCCTGGTGTGGTATGGTGAGTGTCCGCCTGGTGTGGTATGGTGAGTGTCCGTCTGGTGTGGTATGGTGAGTGTCCGTCTGGTGTGGTATGGTGAGTGTCCGCCTGGTGTGGTATGGTGAGTGTCCGTCTGGTGTGGTATGGTGAGTGTCCGTCTGGTGTGGTATGGTGAGTGTCCGCCTGGTGTGGTATGGTGAGTGTCCGCCTGGTGTGGTATGGTGAGTGTCCGCCTGGTGTGGTATGGTGAGTGTCCGTCTGGTGTGGTATGGTGAGTGTCCGTCTGGTGTGGTATGGTGAGTGTCCGCCTGGTGTGGTATGGTGAGTGTCCGTCTGGTGTGGTATGGTGAGTGTCCGTCTGGTGTGGTATGGTGAGTGTCCGTCTGGTGTGGTATGGTGAGTGTCCGCCTGGTGTGGTATGGTGAGTGTCCGCCTGGTGTGGTATGGTGAGTGTCCGCCTGGTGTGGTATGGTGAGTGTCCGTCTGGTGTGGTATGGTGAGTGTCCGTCTGGTGTGGTATGGTGAGTGTCCGTCTGGTGTGGTATGGTGAGTGTCCGTCTGGTGTGGTATGGTGAGTGTCCGTCTGGTGTGGTATGGTGAGTGTCCGTCTGGTGTGCTATGGTGAGTGTCCGTCTGGTGTGGTATGGTGAGTGTCCGTCTGGTGTGGTATGGTGAGTGTCCGTCTGGTGTGGTATGGTGAGTGTCCGTCTGGTGTGGTATGGTGAGTGTCCGCCTGGTGTGGTATGGTGAGTGTCCGCCTGGTGTGGTATGGTGAGTGTCCGTCTGGTGTGGTATGGTGAGTGTCCGCCTGGTGTGGTATGGTGAGTGTCCGCCTGGTGTGGTATGGTGAGTGTCCGCCTGGTGTGGTATGGTGAGTGTCCGCCTGGTGTGGTATGGTGAGTGTCCGTCTGGTGTGGTATGGTGAGTGTCCGTCTGGTGTGGTATGGTGAGTGTCCGTCTGGTGTGGTATGGTGAGTGTCCGTCTGGTGTGGTATGGTGAGTGTCCGTCTGGTGTGGTATGGTGAGTGTCCGTCTGGTGTGGTATGGTGAGTGTCCGTCTGGTGTGGTATGGTGAGTGTCCGTCTGGTGTGGTATGGTGAGTGTCCGCCTGGTGTGGTATGGTGAGTGTCCGTCTGGTGTGGTATGGTGAGTGTCCGTCTGGTGTGGTATGGTGAGTGTCCGTCTGGTGTGCTATGGTGAGTGTCCGTCTGGTGTGGTATGGTGAGTGTCCGCCTGGTGTGGTATGGTTATCTTGAGGTTATCTTGAGATGATTTCGGGGCTTTAGTGTCCCCGCGGCCCGGTCCTTGACCAGGCCTCCACCCCCAGGAAGCAGCCCGTGACAGCTGAATAACACCCAGGTACCTATTTTACTGCTAGGTAACAGGGGCATAGGGTGAAAGAAACTCTGCCCATTGTTTCTCGCCGGCGCCTGGGATCGAACCCAGGACCACAGGATCACAAGTCCAGCGTGCTGTCCGCTCGGCCGACCGGCTCCCTCACACAAACCACACGGATGGTGAGTGTCCGTCTGGTGTGGTATGGTGAGTGTCCGTCTGGTGTGGTATGGGGAGTGTCCGCCTGGTGTGGTATGGTGAGTGTCCGCCTGGTGTGGTATGGTCAATGGTTATGTAAATGTTGTGATTCCACAGATATGTGATCATGTTTCTTAGCACTCTTTCAAAGATTTTTACAGTGTGTGACGTTAGCGCTGTTGGCCAAAGTTACGTAGAGAAATAAAAACAATTGAACTGAGAATCATACAAAAGTCAGGAGAGGCAAAGAGAGCAAAAGGCCATCAGTAGAATAGAGAGAAATCCGAAATATTTTTTCTCCTATGCAAAATCAAGATCAAAAACAACATCTAGTATCGGGCCCCTGCGAAAGGGAGATGGAACTTTCACCGATGACAACAAAGAAATGAGGGAGTTACTATGAGGAAGCAGTACGACTCTGTTTTCAGCGAACCACTAAATACACTAAAGATTGTTAACCCAAATGAATTTTTCAAGGATATGATACCAACATCAAATCATATATCAGACGTCGCCCTATTCCCACTGGATTTTGAAGAAGCCATAAACAATATGCCTATGCACTCTGCACCAGGCCCGGATTCTTAGAACTCCATATTCATCAAGAACTGTAAAAAACCACTATCGCAGGCCCTTCACATTCTGTGGAGACAGAGCCTAGATAATGGCGTTATCCCTGACATACTAAAAACAGCAGAGATATAACCACTCCGTAAAGGAGGAAATAAGGCAGAGGCAAAAAATTACAGACCGATAGCACTAAATCGCACATAATAAAAATCTTTGAAAGACTGGTAAGTAAGATCACAAAATACATGGAATCACAGCATCTCCATAACCCCGGACAACAAGGTTTCAGAACAGGGCGCTCTTGCCTGTCACAGTTGCTGGACCACTATGATATGGCATTAGATGCTATGGAAGACAAACAAAACGCTGATGTAATTTACACAGATTTCGCAAAAGCCTTTGATAAATGTGACCATGGTGTTATTGCACATAAAATGCGTTCAGAATGAATTATCGGAAAAATTGGCAGATGGATCTACAATTTCCTGACTAACAGAACCCAATGTGTAATAGTCAACAAAATATAATCCGGACCATCAACCGTGAAGAGCTCAGTCCGCCAGGGTACTGTGCTTGCTCCAGTACTTTTTCTCATCCTCATATTGGACATAGACAAGAACACAACCTATAGCACTGTATCATCCTTTGCAGATGACACTAGGATTTTCATGAGAGTTGGCAACATAGAGGACACGGCAAACCTCCAATCAGATGTAAATCAGGTCTTTCTATGGGCTACAGAAAATAATATGGTGTTTAACGAAGATAAATTCCAGCTCATGCGCTATGGAAAAAATTAAAGTATAAAAACGGAAACCACGTACAAAACTCAGTCAAATCATAACATAGAACGAAAAGGCAATGTAAAGGATCTGGGTGTACTCATGTCGGAAGACCTTACCTTTAAAGAACACAATAAAGTAGCCGTCACAACTGCAAGAAAAATGACAGGTTGGATAACAAGAACTTTTCACACTAGAGATGCTATACCAATGATGATACTTTTCAAAACGCTAGTGCTCTCTAGAGTGGAGTACTGCTGCACAATGACAGCCCCTTTCAAAGCTGGAGAAATTGCTGACCTGGAGAGCGTGCAGAGATCCTTTACTGCTAGAATCCACTCAGTAAAACATCTAAACTATTGGGACCGACTATAGAGCTTAAATCTGTATTCCCATGAGCGCAGGCGGGAGAGATGCATAATAATATAAACGTGGAAAATAGTAGAAGGGCTGGTCCCAAACCTGCACACAGAAATAACACCACATGAGACCAGAAGACATGGCAGGATGTGCAGAATACCCCCGTTGAAGAGCAGAGGTGCAACAGGTACTCTGAGAGAGAACTCTATCAACATCAGAGGCCCGAGACTGTTCAACACGCTTCCACTACACATAAGGGGCATAACTGGCGGACCCCTCACAGAGTTCAAGAGAGAACTTGATAAGCACCACCGAAGGATACGTGATCAACCAGGCTGTGATTTGTACGTCAGGCTGCGAGCAGCCGCGTCCAACTGCCTGGTTGACCAGTCTAGCACCGAGGAGGCCTTGTCGACGACCGGGCCGTGGAGACGCAAAGCCCCGGAAGCACCTCAAGGTAAGGCAAGGTAACCCCGGTAAACAGTAAGAACCCGTCTACTCCTACACAACCCCGGTAAACAAAAGGAGAGCGTTACCAGTAATTACGGTTGATGGTTTCAATTAGGTAGACCACAGGAGATGAGCGCCGTGTCAGGGAGGACGTTGATAGATGAGTGAGCCATTCATCACACCAGCACCCCCCCCCCCCGATGATACTCTTAGCTCTCTCTCTAGCACCTGCTGCTGTGTGTGTAACTTCTCTCCCCCAGCAGCAGACAGTGTAGTATGCTCCCTCAGCAGCAGACAGTGTAGTATACTCCCCCCAGCAGCAGACAGTGTACTATACTCTCCCCCCGCAGCAGACAGTGTAGTATGCTCTCCCCCAGCAGCAGTGTAGTATACTCCCCCCAGCAGCAGACAGTGTAGTATACTCCCCCCAGCAGCAGACAGTGTAGTATACTCCCCCCAGCAGCAGACAGTGTACTATACTCTCCCCCAGCAGCAGACAGTGTAGTATACTCCCACCATCAGCAGACAGTGTAGTACACTCTCCCCAACAGCAGACAGTGTAGTATACTCTCCCCCAGCAGCAGGCAGTGTAGTGTACTCCCCCAGCAGCAGACAGTGTAGTATACTACCCCCAGCAGCAGTGTAGTATACTCTCCCCCAACAGCAGACAGTGTAGTATACTCTCCCCCAGCAGCAGGCAATGTAGCATACTCTCCTCCAGCAGCAGACAGTGTAGTATACTCTCCACAGCAGTAGACAGTGTAGTATACTCTCCCCCAGCAGCAGACAGTGTAGTATACTCTCCCCAGCAGCAGACAGTGTAGTATACTCTCCCCCAGCAGCAAACAGTGTAGTATACTCTCCCCCAGCAGCAGACAGTGTAGTATACTCTCCCCAGCAGCAGACAGTGTAGTATACTCTCCCCCAGCAGCAGACAGTGTAGTATACTCTCCCCAGCAGCAGACAGTGTAGTATACTCCCCCCAGCAGCAGACAGTGTAGTATACTCCCCCCAGCAGCAGACAGTGTAGTATACTCCCCCCAGCAGCAGACAGTGTAGTATACTCTCCCCAGCAGCAGACAGTGTAGTATACTCTCCCCAGCAGCAGACAGTGTAGTATACTCCCCCAGCAGCAGACAGTGTAGTATACTCCCCCCAGCAGCAGACAGTGTAGTATACTCCCCCAGCAGCAGACAGTGTAGTATACTCTCCCCAGCAGCAGACAGTGTAGTATACTCCCCCAGCAGCAGACAGTGTAGTATACTCCCCCCCATCAGCAGACAGTGTAGTACACTCTCCCCAACAGCAGACAGTGTAGTATACTCTCCCCCAGCAGCAGGCAGTGTAGTGTACTCCCCCAGCAGCAGACAGTGTAGTATACTACCCCCAGCAGCAGACAGTGTAGTATACTCTCCCCCAACAGCAGACAGTGTAGTATACTCTCCCCCAGCAGCAGGCAATGTAGCATACTCTCCTCCAGCAGCAGACAGTGTAGTATACTCTCCCCAGCAGCAGACAGTGTAGTATACTCTCCCCCAGCGGCAGACAGTGTAGTATACTCCCCCCAGCAGCAGACAGTGTACTATACTCTCCCCCAGCAGCAGACAGTGTAGTATACTCTCCCCAGCAGCAGACAGTGTAGTATACTCTCCCCAGCAGCAGACAGTGTAGTATACTCCCCCCAGCAGCAGACAGTGTAGTATACTCTCCCCCAGCAGCAAACAGTGTAGTATACTCTCCCCCAGCAGCAGACAGTGTAGTATACTCTCCCCAGCAGCAGACAGTGTAGTATACTCTCCCCCAGCAGCAAACAGTGTAGTATACTCTCCCCCAGCAGCAGACAGTGTAGTATACTCTCCCCAGCAGCAGACAGTGTAGTATACTCTCCCCCAGCAGCAGACAGTGTAGTATACTCTCCCCAGCAGCAGACAGTGTAGTATACTCCCCCCAGCAGCAGACAGTGTAGTATACTCCCCCCAGCAGCAGACAGTGTAGTATACTCTCCCCAGCAGCAGACAGTGTAGTATACTCTCCCCAGCAGCAGACAGTGTAGTATACTCCCCCAGCAGCAGACAGTGTAGTATACTCCCCCAGCAGCAGACAGTGTAGTATACTCTCCCCAGCAGCAGACAGTGTAGTATACTCCCCCAGCAGCAGACAGTGTACTATACTCTCCCCCAGCAGCAGACAGTGTAGTATACTCCCCCCCAGCAGCAGACAGTGTAGTATACTCTCCCCAGCAGCAGACAGTGTAGTATACTCTCCCCCAGCAGCAAACAGTGTAGTATACTCTCCCCCAGCAGCAGACAGTGTAGTATACTCTCCCCAGCAGCAGACAGTGTAGTATACTCTCCCCCAGCAGCAGACAGTGTAGTATACTCTCCCCAGCAGCAGTGTAGTATACTCTCCCCAGCAGCAGACAGTGTAGTATACTCTCCCCAGCAGCAGACAGTGTAGTATACTCTCCCCAGCAGCAGACAGTGTAGTATACTCCCCCAGCAGCAGACAGTGTAGTATACTCCCCCCAGCAGCAGACAGTGTAGTATACTCTCCCCAGCAGCAGACAGTGTAGTATACTCCCCCAGCAGCAGACAGTGTAGTATACTCCCCCCAGCAGCAGACTGTGTAGTATACTCCCCCAGCAGCAGACAGTGTAGTATACTCTCCCCAGCAGCAGACAGTGTAGTATACTCCCCCAGCAGCAGACAGTGTAGTATACTCCCCCAGCAGCAGACAGTGTAGTATACTCTCCCCAGCAGCAGACAGTGTAGTATACTCTCCCCAGCAGCAGACAGTGTAGTATACTCCCCCCAGCAGCAGACAGTATCTGAGCTGGAAAACGCACGAGCACCGTTGCTGCTCCAGCCTGGTGTAAGACAACACCTTACTGACTGGCGCCCCCGGGGACACCCCTGGAGATGGTGACGCCCCCGGGGACACCCCTGGAGGTGGTGACGCCCCCGGGGACACCCCTGGAGGTGGTGACGCCTCCGGGGACACCCCTGGAGGTGGTGACGCCCCCGGGGACACCCCTGGAGGTGGTGACGCCCCCGGGGACACCCCTGGAGGTGGGGACGCCTCCGGGGACACCCCTGGAGGTGGTGACGCCTCCGGGGACACCCCTGGAGGTGGTGACGCCCCCGGGGACACCCCTGGAGGTGGTGACGCCCCCGGGGACACCCCTGGAGGTGGTGACGCCTCCGGGGACACCCCTGGAGGTGGTGACGCCTCCGGGGACACCCCTGGAGGTGGTGACGCCTCCGGGGACACCCCTGGAGGTGGTGACGCCTCCGGGGACACCCCTGGAGGTGGTGACGCCTCCGGGGACACCCCTGGAGGTGGTGACGCCCCCGGGGACACCCCTGGAGGTGGTGACGGCCCCGGGGACACCCCTCGAGGTGATGACGCCCCCGGGGACACCCCTGGAGGTGGTGACGCCCCCGGGGACACCCCTGGAGGTGGTGACGCCCCCGGGGACACCCCTGGAGGTGGTGACGCCTCCGGGGACACCCCTGGAGGTGGTGACGCCCCCGGGGACACCCCTGGAGGTGGTGACGCCCCCGGGAACACCCCTGGCGGTGGTGACGCCTCCGGGGACACCCCTGGCGGTGGTGACGCCTCCGGGGACACCCCTGGAGGTGGTGACGCCTCTGGGGACACCCCTGGAGGTGGTGACGCCCCCGGGGACACCCCTGGAGGTGGTGACGCCCCCGGAGACACCCCTGGAGGTGGTGACGCCCCCGGAGACACCCCTGGAGGTGGTGACGGCCCCGGGGACACCCCTGGAAGTGGTGGCGCCCCCGGGGACACCTCTGGAGGTGGTGACGCCCCCGGGGACACCCCTGGAGGTGGTGACGCCCCCGGGGACACCCCTGGAGGTGGTGACGCCCCCGGGGACACCCCTGGAGGTGGTGACGCCCCCGGGGACACCCCTGGAGGTGGTGACGCCCCCGGGGACACCCCTGGAGGTGGTGACGCCCCCGGGGACACCCCTGGAGGTGGTGACGCCCCCGGGGACACCCCTGGAGGTGGTGACGCCCCCGGGGACACCCCAGGAGGTGGTGACGCCCCCGGGGACACCCCAGGAGGTGGTGACGCCCCCGGGGACACCGCAGGAGGTGGTGACGCCCCCGGGGACACCGCAGGAGGTGGTGACGCCCCCGGGGACACCGCAGGAGGTGGTGACGCCCCCGGAGACACCCCTGGAGGTGGTGACGCCCCCGGGGACACCCCTGGAGGTGGTGACGCCCCCGGGGACACCCCTGGAGGTGGTGACGCCCCCGGGGACACCCCTGGAGGTGGTGACGCCCCCGGGGACACCCCTGGAGGTGGTGACGCCCCCGGGGACACCCCTGGAGGTGGTGACGCCCCCGGGGACACCCCTGGAGGTGGTGACGCCCCCGGGGACACCCCTGGAGGTGGTGACGCCCCCGGGGACACCCCTGGAGGTGGTGACGCCCCCGGGGACACCCCTGGAGGTGGTGACGCCCCCGGGGACACCCCTGGAGGTGGTGACGCCCCCGGGGACACCCCTGGAGGTGGTGACGCCACCGGGGACACCCCTGGAGGTGGTGACGCCCCCGGGGACACCCCTGGAGGTGGTGACGCCCCCGGGGACACCCCTGGAGGTGGTGACGCCCCCGGGGACACCCCTGGAGGTGGTGACGCCCCCGGGGACACCCCTGGAGGTGGTGACGCCCCCGGGGACACCCCTGGAGGTGGTGACGCCCCCGGGGACACCCCTGGAGGTGGTGACGCCCCCGGGGACACCCCTGGAGGTGGTGACGCCCCCGGGGACACCCCTGGAGGTGGTGACGCCCCCGGGGACACCCCTGGAGGTGGTGACGCCCCCGGGGACACCCCAGGAGGTGGTGACGCCCCCGGGGACACCCCAGGAGGTGGTGACGCCCCCGGGGACACCCCAGGAGGTGGTGACGCCCCCGGGGACACCGCAGGAGGTGGTGACGCCCCTGGAGGTGGTGACGCCCCCGGGGACACCCCTGGAGGTGGTGACGCCCCCGGGGACACCCCTGGAGGTGGGGACGTCCCCGGGGACACCCCTGGAGGTGACGCCTCCGGGGACACCCCTGGAGGTGGTGACGCCCCCGGGGACACCCCTGGAGGTGGTGACGCCCCCGGGGACACCCCTGGAGGTGGTGACGCCCCCGGGGACACCCCTGGAGGTGGTGACGCCCCCGGGGACACCCCTGGAGGTGGTGACGCCTCCGGGGACACCCCTGGAGGTGGTGACGCCTCCGGGCACACCCCTGGAGGTGGTGACGCCTCCGGGGACACCCCTCGAGGTGGTGACGCCCCCGGGGACACCCCTGGAGGTGGTGACGCCCCCGGGGACACCCCTGGAGGTGGTGACGCCCCCGGGGACACCCCTGGAGGTGGTGACGCCCCCGGGGACACCCCTGGAGGTGGTGACGCCTCCGGGGACACCCCTGGAGGTGGTGACGCCCCCGGGGACACCCCTGGAGGTGGTGACGCCCCCGGGAACACCCCTGGCGGTGGTGACGCCTCCGGGGACACCCCTGGCGGTGGTGACGCCTCCGGGGACACCCCTGGAGGTGGTGACGCCTCCGGGGACACCCCTGGAGGTGGTGACGCCCCCGGGGACACCCCTGGAGGTGGTGACGCCCCCGGAGACACCCCTGGAGGTGGTGACGCCCCCGGAGACACCCCTGGAGGTGGTGACGGCCCCGGGGACACCCCTGGAAGTGGTGGCGCCCCCGGGGACACCCCTGGAGGTGGTGACGCCCCCGGGGACACCCCTGGAGGTGGTGACGCCCCCGGGGACACCCCTGGAGGTGGTGACGCCCCCGGGGACACCCCTGGAGGTGGTGACGCCCCCGGGGACACCCCTGGAGGTGGTGACGCCCCCGGGGACACCCCTGGAGGTGGTGACGCCCCCGGGGACACCCCTGGAGGTGGTGACGCCCCCGGGGACACCCCAGGAGGTGGTGACGCCCCCGGGGACACCCCAGGAGGTATTGACGCCCCCGGGGACACCGCAGGAGGTGGTGACGCCCCCGGGGACACCGCAGGAGGTGGTGACGCCCCCGGGGACACCGCAGGAGGTGGTGACGCCCCCGGAGACACCCCTGGAGGTGGTGACGCCCCCGGGGACACCCCTGGAGGTGGTGACGCCCCCGGGGACACCCCTGGAGGTGGTGACGCCCCCGGGGACACCCCTGGAGGTGGTGACGCCCCCGGGGACACCCCTGGAGGTGGTGACGCCCCCGGGGACACCCCTGGAGGTGGTGACGCCCCCGGGGACACCCCTGGAGGTGGTGACGCCCCCGGGGACACCCCTGGAGGTGGTGACGCCCCCGGGGACACCCCTGGAGGTGGTGACGCCCCCGGGGACACCCCTGGAGGTGTTGACGCCCCCGGGGACACCCCTGGAGGTGGTGACGCCCCCGGGGACACCTCTGGAGGTGGTGACGCCCCGGGGACACCCCTGGAGGTGGTGACGCCCCCGGGGACACCCCTGGAGGTGGTGACGCCCCCGGGGACACCCCTGGAGGTGGTGACGCCCCCGGGGACACCCCTGGAGGTGGTGACGCCCCCGGGGACACCCCTGGAGGTGGTGACGCCCCCGGGGACACCCCTGGAGGTGGTGACGCCCCCGGGGACACCCCTGGAGGTGGTGACGCCCCCGGGGACACCCCTGGAGGTGGTGACGCCCCCGGGGACACCCCTGGATGTGGTGACGCCCCCGGGGACACCCCTGGAGGTGGTGACACCCCTGGAGGTGGTGACGCCCCCGGGGACACCCCTGGAGGTGGTGACACCCCTGGAGGTGGTGACGCCCCCGGGGACACCCCTGGAGGTGGTGACGCCCCCGGGGACACCCCTGGAGGTGGTGGCGCCCCCGGGGACACCACTGGAGGTGGTGACGCCCCCGGGGACACCCCAGAAGGTGGTGACGCCCCCGGGGACACCCCAGTAGGTGGTGACGCCCCCGGGGACACCCCAGGAGGTGGTGAAACCCTCGGGGACACCCCAGGAGGTGGTGACGCCCCCGGGGACACCCCTGGAGGTGGTGACGCCCCCCGGGGACACCCCTGGAGGTGGTGACGCCCCCGGGGACACCCCTGGAGGTGTTGACGCCCCCGGGGACACCCCTGGAGGTGGTGACGCCCCCGGGGACACCCCTGGAGGTTGTGACGCCCCCGGGGACACCCCTGGAGGTGGTGACGCCCCCCGGGGACAACCCTGGAGGTGGTGACGCCCCCGGGGACACCCCTGGAGGTGTTGACACCCCTGGAGGTGGTGACGCCCCCCGGGGACACCCCTGGAGGTGGTGACGCCTCCGGGGACACCCCTGGAGGTGGTGACGCCCCCGGGGACACCCCTGGAGGTGGTGACGCCCCCGGGGACACCCCTGGAGGTGGTGACGCCCCCGGGGACACCCCTGGAGGTGGTGACACCCCTGGAGGTGGTGACGCCCCCCGGGGACACCCCTGGAGGTGGTGACGCCTCCGGGGACACCCCTGGAGGTGGTGACGCCTCCGGGGACACCCCTGGAGGTGGTGACGCCCCCGGGGACACCCCTGGAGGTGGTGACGCCCCCGGGGACACCCCTGGAGGTGGTGACACCCCTGGAGGTATTGACGCCCCCCGGGGACACCCCTGGAGGTGGTGACGCCCCCCGGGGACACCCCTGGAGGTGGTGACGCCCCCCGGGGACACCCCTGGAGGTGGTGACGCCCCCCGGGGACACCCCTGGAGGTGGTGACGCCCCCCGGGGACACCCCTGGAGGTGGTGACGCCCCCCGGGGACACCCCTGGAGGTGGTGACGCCCCCCGGGGACACCCCTGGAGGTGGTGACGCCTCCCGGGGACACCCCTGGAGGTGGTGACGCCCCCGGGGACACCCCTGGAGGTGGTGACGCCCCCCGGGGACACCCCTGGAGGTGGTGACGCCCCCCGGGGACACCCCTGGAGGTGGTGACGCCCCCCGGGGACACCCCTGGAGGTGGTGACGCCCCCGGGGACACCCCTGGAGGTGGTGACGCCCCCCGGGGACACCCCTGGAGGTGGTGACACCCCTGGAGGTGGTGACGCCCCCCGGGGACACCCCTGGAGGTGGTGACGCCCCCCGGGGACACCCCTGGAGGTGGTGACGCCCCCCGGGGACACCCCTGGAGGTGGTGACGCCCCCCGGGGACACCCCTGGAGGTGGTGACGCCCCCGGGGACACCCCTGGAGGTGGTGACGCCCCCCGGGGACACCCCTGGAGGTGGTGACGCCCCCCGGGGACACCCCTGGAGGTGGTGACGCCCCCCGGGGACACCCCTGGAGGTGGTGACGCCCCCCGGGGACACCCCTGGAGGGGGTGACGCCCCCGGGGACACCCCTGGAGGTGGTGACGCCCCCGGGGACACCCCTGGAGGTGGTGACGCCCCCCGGGGACACCCCTGGAGGTGGTGACGCCCCCCGGGGACACCCCTGGAGGTGGTGACGCCCCCCGGGGACACCCCTGGAGGTGGTGACGCCCCCCGGGGACACCCCTGGAGGTGGTGACGCCCCCCGGGGACACCCCTGGAGGTGGTGACGCCCCCGGGGACACCCCTGGAGGTGGTGACGCCCCCCGGGGACACCCCTGGAGGTGGTGACGCCCCCGGGGACACCCCTGGAGGTGGTGACGCCCCCCGGGGACACCCCTGGAGGTGGTGACGCCCCCGGGGACACCTCCCTCGTCTCATCACAGTCAACTTTATAATGGTTCAGGACGGACCGAAGCCTGGTCGTCTCGTCAACATTTTCAGCCACGTATTAACACTCATCATCAGCAATTAGCATATTATTTTATGTTACAAATCGGTTGTTAGAGTAAAAGTTTTCTGGAGTAAAGTTTGGGCCTTGACCGTGACGTAGACACACTAATTGTTACCACAGAGTTATGTGTCAACCACACCTCGCTCCCAGCCACCCTCGCTCCCAGCCACCCTCGCTCCCAGCCACCCTCGCTCCCAGCCACCCTCGCTCCCAGCCACCCTTGCTCACAGCCACCCTCGCTCACAGCCACCCTCCTGGGGCTCCCAGCCACCCTCTCTCCCAGCCACCCTCGCTCCCAGCCACCCTCGCTCACAGCCACCCTCGCTCCCAGCCACCCTCGCTCCCAGCCACCCTCGCTCACAGCCACCCTCGCTCACAGCCACCCTCGCTCCCAGCCACCCTCGCTCACAGCCACCCTCGCTCCCAGCCACCCTCGCTCACAGCCACCCTCGCTCCCAGCCACCCTCCTGGGGCTCCCAGCCACCCTCGCTCCCAGCCACCCTCCTGGGGCTCCCAGCCACCCTCGCTCCCAGCCACCCTCGCTCCCAGCCACCCTCGCTCCCATCCACCCTCGCTCCCAGCCACCCTCGCTCCCAGCCACCCTCGCTCCCAGCCACCCTCTTGGGGCTCCCAGCCACCCTCGCTCCCAGCCACCCTCGCTCACAGCCACCCTCGCTCCCAGCCACCCTCGCTCACAGCCACCCTCGCTCCCAGCCACCCTCGCTCCCAGCCACCCTCGCTCCCAGCCACCCTCGCTCACAGCCACCCTCCTGGGGCTCCCAGCCACCCTCCTGGGGCTCCCAGCCACCCTCGCTCCCAGCCACCCTCCTGGGGCTCCCAGCCACCCTCGCTCCCAGCCACCCTCCTGGGGCTCCCAGCCACCCTCGCTCCCAGCCACCCTCCTGGGGCTCCCAGCCACCCTCGCTCCCAGCCACCCTCCTGGGGCTCCCAGCCACCCTCCTGGGGCTCCCAGCCACCCTCGCTCCCAGCCACCCTCCTGGGGCTCCCAGCCACCCTCCTGGGGCTCCCAGCCACCCTCCTGGGGCTCCCAGCCACCCTCGCTCCCAGCAACCCTCCTGGGGCTCCCAGCCACCCTCCTGGGGCTCCCAGCCACCCTCGCTCCCAGCCACCCTCCTGGGGCTCCCAGCCACCCTCCTGGGGCTCCCAGCCACCCTCGCTCCCAGCCACCCTCGCTCCCAGCCACCCTCGCTCCCAGCCACCCTCGCTCCCAGCCACCCTCGCTCCCAGCCACCCTCGCTCCCAGCCACCCTCGCTCCCAGCCACCCTCGCTCCCAGCCACCCTCGCTCACAGCCACCCTCGCTCACAGCCACCCTCGCTCCCAGCCACCCTCGCTCCCAGCCACCCTCGCTCACAGCCACCCTCGCTCCCAGCCACCCTCGCTCCCAGCCACCCTACTGGGGCTCCCAGCCACCCTCGCTCCCAGCCACCCTCGCTCACAGCCACCCTCGCTCCCAGCCACCCTCCTGGGGCTCCCAGCCACCCTCCTGGGGCTCCCAGCCACCCTCGCTCCCAGCCACCCTCCTGGGGCTCCCAGCCACCCTCCTGGGGCTCCCAGCCACCCTCGCTCCCAGCCACCCTCGCTCCCAGCCACCCTCGCTCCCAGCCACCCTCGCTCCCAGCCACTCTCCTGGGGCTCCCAGCCACTCTCCTGGGGCTCCCAGCCACTCTCCTGGGGCTCCCAGCCACTCTCCTGGGGTTCCCAGCCACTCTCCTGGGGTTCCCAGCCACTCCTGGGGTTCCCAGCCACTCTCCTGGGGTTCCCAGCCACTCAATATATATTCATAAAACAAACAAACAAACTGTAAAGGTTATGATTTATTGGTGAGAATGAGGTGTAAAGCGAGCGCCTCGGAGGACTAAAGAGTTAGTATATTGGTAAGATCAAACAAACTGTGGTGGATGTGAAGTAGGTACTTAAGACTGGTCAATTGAAGCCCACAAGAGGTTGTGATCATCAGGAAACACAACACTTGAGTCATACAGCAACACAAGAGGTTGTGATCATCAGGAAACACAACACCTGAGTCATACAGCAACACAAGAGGTTGTGATCATCAGGAAATACAACACCTGAGTCATACAGCAACACAAGAGGTTGTGATCATCAGGAAACACAACACCTGAGTCATACAGCAACACAAGAGGTTGTGATCATCAGGAAATACAACACGTGAGTCATACAGCAACACAAGAGGTTGTGATCATCAGGAAACACAACACTTGAGTCATACAGCAACACAAGAGGTTGTGATCATCAGGAAACACAACACCTGAGTCATACAGCAACACAAGAGGTTGTGATCATCAGGAAACACAACACTTGAGTCATACAGCAACACAAGAGGTGAGTGAAGCCTCAGAGATACACCATGACAGTACATACTGGCCACCGTTACTGAGACCTGAGGAGGCACTGTCCTCACTGAACCAGAAATATGAGAGGTGGTTATGTGTTGTTTACAGTGAAGGGCGAGACTGCCACCAGCACCCCCCCCCCCCTGCCAGTGAACAGTGCAGGGCGAGACTGTCACCAGCACCCCCCCCCCTGCCAGTGGACAGTGCAGGGCGAGACTGCCACCAGCACCCCCCCCCTGCCAGTGAACAGTGCAGGGCGAGACTGTCACCAGCACCCCCCCCCCTGCCAGTGAACAGTGCAGGGCAAGACTGTCACCAGCACCCCCCCCCTGCCAGTGAACAGTGCAGGGCGAGACTGTCACCAGCACCCCCCCCCTGCCAGTGAACAGTGCTGGGCGAGACTGCCACCAGCACCCCCCCCCCTGCCAGTGAACAGTGCAGCAGGGCGAGACTGTCACCAGCACCCCCCCCTGTGAACAGTGCAGGGCGAGACTGCCACCAGCACCCCCCCCCCCTGCCAGTGAACAGTGAAGGGCGAGACTGTCACCAGCACCCCCCCCCTGCCAGTGAACAGTGCAGGGCGAGACTGTCACCAGCACCCCCCCCCTGCCAGTGAACACTGCTGGGCGAGACTGTCACCAGCACCCCCCCCCCCTGCCAGTGAACAGTGAAGGGCGAGACTGTCACCTGCACCCCCCCCCTGCCAGTGAACAGTGCAGGGCGAGACTGTCACCAGCACCCCCCCCCTGCCAGTGAACAGTGAAGGGCGAGACTGCCACCAGCACCCCCCCCCTGCCAGTGAACAGTGCTGGGCGAGACTGTCACCAGCACCCCCCCCCCCCTGCCAGTGAACAGTGAAGGGCGAGACTGCCACCAGCACCCCCCCCCCCTGCCAGTGAACAGTGCAGGGCGAGACTGCCACCAGCACCCCCCCCCCCCCCTGCCAGTGAACAGTGAAGGGCGAGACTGCCACCAGCACCCCCCCCCCTGCCAGTGAACAGTGAAGGGCGAGACTGCCACCAGCACCCCCCCCCCCTGCCAGTGAACAGTGCTGGGCGAGACTGCCACCAGCACCCCCCCCCCCCTGCCAGTGAACACTGCTGGGCGAGACTGTCACCAGCACCCCCCCCCCCCCTGCCAGTGAACACTGCTGGGCGAGACTGTCACCAGCACCCCCCCCCCTGCCAGTGAACAGTGCAGGGCGAGACTGTCACCAGCACCCCCCCCCCCTGCCAGTGAACACTGCTGGGCGAGACTGTCACCAGCACCCCCCCCCCTGCCAGTGAACACTGCTGGGCGAGACTGTCACCAGCACCCCCCCCCCCCTGCCAGTGAACAGTGCAGGGCGAGACTGTCACCAGCACCCCCCCCCCTGCCAGTGAACAGTGCAGGGCGAGACTGTCACCAGCACCCCCCCCCCCCTGCCAGTGAACACTGCTGGGCGAGACTGCCACCAGCACCCCCCCCCCCTGCCAGTGAACACTGCTGGGCGAGACTGTCACCAGCACCCCCCCCCCCTGCCAGTGAACACTGCTGGGCGAGACTGTCACCAGCACCCCCCCCTGCCAGTGAACAGTGCAGGGCGAGACTGCCACCAGCACCCCCCCCCCTGCCAGTGAACAGTGAAGGGCGAGACTGCCACCAGCACCCCCCCCCCCTGCCAGTGAACAGTGCTGGGCGAGACTGTCACCAGCACCCCCCCCCCCTGCCAGTGAACAGTGAAGGGCGAGACTGCCACCAGCACCCCCCCCCTGCCAGTGAACACTGCTGGGCGAGACTGTCACCAGCACCCCCCCTGCCAGTGAACAGTGCAGGGCGAGACTGCCACCAGCACCCCCCCCCCCCTGCCAGTGAACAGTGCTGGGCGAGACTGTCACCAGCACCCCCCCCCTGCCAGTGAACAGTGAAGGGCGAGACTGTCACCAGCACCCCCCCCCTGCCAGTGAACAGTGAAGGGCGAGACTGTCACCAGCACCCCCCCCCTGCCAGTGAACAGTGAAGGGCGAGACTGCCACCAGCACCCCCCCCCCCTGCCAGTGAACTGTGCAGGGCGAGACTGCCACCAGCACCCCCCCCCTGCCAGTGAACAGTGAAGGGCGAGACTGCCACCAGCACCCCCCCCCCCCTGCCAGTGAACAGTGCTGGGCGAGACTGTCACCAGCACCCCCCCCCCCTGCCAGTGAACACTGCTGGGCGAGACTGTCACCAGCACCCCCCCCCCTGCCAGTGAACAGTGCAGGGCGAGACTGCCACCAGCACCCCCCCCCTGCCAGTGAACAGTGAAGGGCGAGACTGCCACCAGCACCCCCCCCCTGCCAGTGAACAGTGCTGGGCGAGACTGTCACCAGCACCCCCCCCCCCCTGCCAGTGAACAGTGAAGGGCGAGACTGCCACCAGCACCCCCCCCCCCTGCCAGTGAACAGTGCAGGGCGAGACTGCCACCAGCACCCCCCCCCCCCTGCCAGTGAACAGTGAAGGGCGAGACTGCCACCAGCACCCCCCCCCCTGCCAGTGAACAGTGAAGGGCGAGACTGCCACCAGCACCCCCCCCCTGCCAGTGAACAGTGCTGGGCGAGACTGCCACCAGCACCCCCCCCCCCCTGCCAGTGAACACTGCTGGGCGAGACTGTCACCAGCACCCCCCCCCCCCTGCCAGTGAACACTGCTGGGCGAGACTGTCACCAGCACCCCCCCCCCCTGCCAGTGAACAGTGCAGGGCGAGACTGTCACCAGCACCCCCCCCCCCTGCCAGTGAACACTGCTGGGCGAGACTGTCACCAGCACCCCCCCCCCCTGCCAGTGAACACTGCTGGGCGAGACTGTCACCAGCACCCCCCCCCCCTGCCAGTGAACAGTGCAGGGCGAGACTGTCACCAGCACCCCCCCCCCCTGCCAGTGAACAGTGCAGGGCGAGACTGTCACCAGCACCCCCCCCCCCTGCCAGTGAACACTGCTGGGCGAGACTGCCACCAGCACCCCCCCCCCCCCTGCCAGTGAACACTGCTGGGCGAGACTGTCACCAGCACCCCCCCCCCCTGCCAGTGAACACTGCTGGGCGAGACTGTCACCAGCACCCCCCCCTGCCAGTGAACAGTGCAGGGCGAGACTGCCACCAGCACCCCCCCCCCTGCCAGTGAACAGTGAAGGGCGAGACTGCCACCAGCACCCCCCCCCCCCTGCCAGTGAACAGTGCTGGGCGAGACTGTCACCAGCACCCCCCCCCCCTGCCAGTGAACAGTGAAGGGCGAGACTGCCACCAGCACCCCCCCCCCTGCCAGTGAACACTGCTGGGCGAGACTGTCACCAGCACCCCCCCTGCCAGTGAACAGTGCAGGGCGAGACTGCCACCAGCACCCCCCCCCCCTGCCAGTGAACAGTGCTGGGCGAGACTGTCACCAGCACCCCCCCCCTGCCAGTGAACAGTGAAGGGCGAGACTGTCACCAGCACCCCCCCCCCCTGCCAGTGAACAGTGAAGGGCGAGACTGTCACCAGCACCCCCCCCCCCTGCCAGTGAACAGTGAAGGGCGAGACTGCCACCAGCACCCCCCCCCCCTGCCAGTGAACTGTGCAGGGCGAGACTGCCACCAGCACCCCCCCCCTGCCAGTGAACAGTGAAGGGCGAGACTGCCACCAGCACCCCCCCCCCCCCTGCCAGTGAACAGTGCTGGGCGAGACTGTCACCAGCACCCCCCCCCCCTGCCAGTGAACACTGCTGGGCGAGACTGTCACCAGCACCCCCCCCCCCTGCCAGTGAACAGTGCAGGGCGAGACTGCCACCAGCACCCCCCCCCCTGCCAGTGAACACTGCTGGGCGAGACTGTCACCAGCACCCCCCCCCCCTGCCAGTGAACAGTGCAGGGCGAGACTGTCACCAGCACCCCCCCCCCTTTGCCAGTGAACACTGCTGGGCGAGACTGTCACCAGCACCCCCCCCCCCTGCCAGTGAACAGTGCTGGGCGAGACTGTCACCAGCACCCCCCCCCCTGCCAGTGAACACTGCTGGGCGAGACTGTCACCAGCACCCCCCCCTGCCAGTGAACAGTGAAGGGCGAGACTGTCACCAGCACCCCCCCCCCCTGCCAGTGAACAGTGAAGGGCGAGACTGCCACCAGCACCCCCCCCCCCCTGCGCTGAGGCAGGGCGAGACTGTCACCAGCACCCCCCCCCCCCTGCCAGTGAACAGTGAAGGGCGAGACTGCCACCAGCACCCCCCCCCCTGCCAGTGAACAGTGCAGGGCGAGACTGTCACCAGCACCCCCCCCCCTGCCAGTGAACAGTGCAGGGCGAGACTTGTCACCAGCACCCCCCCCCCCTGCCAGTGAACAGTGCTGGGCGAGACTGCCACCAGCACCCCCCCCCTGCCAGTGAACAGTGAAGGGCGAGACTGCCACCAGCACCCCCCCCCCCTGCCAGTGAACAGTGCAGGGCGAGACTGTCACCAGCACCCCCCCCCCCCTGCCAGTGAACAGTGCTGGGCGAGACTGTCACCAGCACCCCCCCCCCCTGCCAGTGATCAGTGCAGGGCGAGACTGTCACCAGCACCCCCCCCCCCCTGCCAGTGAACAGTGCTGGGCGAGACTGTCACCAGCACCCCCCCCCCCTGCCAGTGATCAGTGCAGGGCGAGACTGCCACCAGCACCCCCCCCCCTGCCAGTGATCAGTGCAGGGCGAGACTGTCACCAGCACCCCCCCCCCCTGCCAGTGAACAGTGCAGGGCGAGACTGCCACCAGCCCCCCCCCCCCCTGCCAGTGATCAGTGCAGGGCGAGACTGTCACCAGCACCCCCCCCCCCCTGCCAGTGAACACTGCTGGGCGAGACTGTCACCAGCACCCCCCCCCCTGCCAGTGAACAGTGCAGGGCGAGACTGTCACCAGCACCCCCCCCCCCCTGCCAGTGAACAGTGCCCTCAGGCATCACTGGTGACGCGCAGTGGCGCCCCGTCACTGAATATATTGTGAATATATGCCTGTGAATATATTGTCATGATAACAGGGTTACCTGCTTGATATATTCATGATGGGGTTCTGGGAGTTGTTCTACTCCCCAAGCCCGGCCCGAGGCCCACAAACCCACCACAGCCCGGTTGCTCCTACACTCCTTACAAAAATCTAGTTTCTAGTTTCCTCTTGATGTCCACGGTTGTTCCGTTAATATTTCTGATGCTCGCTGGGAGGACGTTGAACAACCGCGGACCTCTGATGTTTATACAGTGTTCTCTGATTGTGCCTATGGCACCTCTGCTCTTCACTGGTTCAATCTTTGCATTTTCTTCCATATCGTTCACTCCAGTACGTTGTTATTTTACTGTGTAGATTTGGGACCTGTCCCTCCAGTATTTTCCATGTGTATATTATTTGGTATCTCTCTCGCCTCCTTTCTAGAGAGTACATTTGGAGAGCTTTGAGACGATCCCAATAATATAGGTGCTTTATCTCGTCTATGCGTGCCGTATATGTTCTCTGTATTCCCTCTATTTCAGCAATCTCTCCTGCTCTGAAGGGGGAAGTGAGTACTGAGCAGTACTCAAGACGGGACAACACAATTGACTTGAAGAGTACAACCATTGTGATGGGATCCCTGGACTTGAAAGTTCTCGTAATCCATGCTATCATTTTTCTGGCTGACGCAAGATTTGCTGCTGTGAAGCGCGCTGTGACTCGTCAGTGAGGCAGGCTGCGCTCAGTGAGGCAGGCTGCGCTCAGTGAGGCAGGCTGCGCTCAGTGAGGCAGGCTGCGCTCAGTGAGGCAGGCTGCGCTCAGTGAGGCAGGCTGCGCTCAGTGAGGCAGGCTGCGCTCAGTGAGGCAGGCTGCGCTCAGTGAGGCAGGCTGCGCTCAGTGAGGCAGGCTGCGCTCAGTGAGGCAGGCTGCGCTCAGTGAGGCAGGCTGCGCTCAGTGAGGCAGGCTGCGCTCAGTGAGGCAGGCTGCGCTCAGTGAGGCAGGCTGCGCTCAGTGAGGCAGCCTGCGCTCAGTGAGACAGCCTGCGCTCAGTGAGGGAAGTGTGTAATGGCAGCCATGTTGCTTAGGCCTCGCTTGCTTGCCCTGCTAGGCTGCTGGACAGTCCCGCCCCTCACCCGCCTCTCCACCCCTCCAACACCCCGTCCCTCTCCACCCCTCCAACACCGTCCCTCTCCACCCCTCCAACACCCCGTCCCTCTCCACCCCTCCAACACCGTCCCTCTCCACCCCTCCAACACCCCGTCCCTCTCCACCCCTCCAACACCCCGTCCCTCTCCACCCCTCCAACACCGTCCCTCTCCACCCCTCCAACACCCCGTCCCTCTCCACCCCTCCAACACCCCGTCCCTCTCCACCCCTCCAACACCCCGTCCCTCTCCACCCCTCCAACACCCCCGTCCCTCTCCACCCCTCCAACACCCCGTCCCTCTCCACCCCTCCAACACCCGTCCCTCTCCACCCCTCCAACACCCCCGTCCCTCTCCACCCCTCCAACACCCCGTCCCTCTCCACCCCTCCAACACCCCCGTCCCTCTCCACCCCTCCAACACCCCCGTCCCTCTCCACCCCTCCAACACCCCCGTCCCTCTCCACCCCTCCAACACCCCGTCCCTCTCCACCCCTCCAACACCCCCGTCCCTCTCCACCCCTCCAACACCCCCGTCCCTCTCCACCCCTCCAACACCCCGTCCCTCTCCACCCCTCCAACACCCCGTCCCTCTCCACCCCTCCAACACCCCCGTCCCTCTCCACCCCTCCAACACCCCCGTCCCTCTCCACCCCTCCAACACCCCGTCCCTCTCCACCCCTCCAACACCCCCGTCCCTCTCCACCCCTCCAACACCCCCGTCCCTCTCCACCCCTCCAACACCCCCGTCCCTCTCCACCCCTCCAACACCCCGTCCCTCTCCACCCCTCCAACACCCCGTCCCTCTCCACCCCTCCAACACCCCGTCCCTCTCCACCCCTCCAACACCCCGTCCCTCTCCACCCATCCAACACCCCGTCCCTCTCCACCCCTCCAACACCCCGTCCCTCTCCACCCCTCCAACACCCCGTCCCTCTCCACCCCTCCAACACCCCGTCCCTCTCCACCCCTCCAACACCCCCGTCCCGCGGAAAAAAATATTCCCTGGCCGTCCGATCAGAGGGTATGCATGCTATACTAACAGTAACGCAACAGGCTTATTAACATACATCAGAAGTGATTTACCGCACATTCTTGTGAGCACGTCACACAATGTACACACACAGTACCATCACTTTCATGTACAAACTACCGCAGGCCACTTCTCATTCCTCAACGTATATGCCAGAAGCCAGAAACTCAACGTAACATTGTTCCTGGATCTAGACAATCATGGGACAATATACATGGGAGATTTTAATGCTAGACATATTACGCTGGGAGACATTACTAACAACGATAATGGATGCAAATTTATCAAATATGTTTATGACAACAGATTAACCGTGTATACTACGGATACCCAAACTCATTTATTGGGAGGCAGACTTGATTATGTAATGGGTAGAAACCTTGTGCAAGATAGGATGGAATGTTCGTTGGTAAATCACTTGGTTAGTGATCACTATGCAGTTTCTGCTTCCTATGAGGTACAGTGTGATGTACCTAATAGACATCAGAGACGGAAAATGAATATTCCATATGGCTTGCATGACCACTTTATTAATTGTATGTCAAAATGGTATCAAGATTACACAATAACGAATGTACAAGCCTTCTCCAGAGATCTCGTTGATACGATTACTACCTACTACGACACATGGGTGTGTTGGGGAACAGGTCGTAAGCCTAGCAGAAGTGGGCAACACCTACCACCACCCAAGTGGGTCCTTGACCCCGTATTTGTTAAAGAACATGAACGAGTAAAGCAACTTGGAGATACGTACAAACGAACCAAAGCACAAGGTGACTTGCATGCATTTCTAGTTGCAAATAGAGAGGTGAGAGACATGAGCAACGTTACACGTAATAAACATTGGGAAGAGTTCCTTCAAAGTATAAATGAGCAAACAACACTTGTTGAAGTTTGGGAAAAGATACGAAAAATCTCTAGAAGCAGCCCAACCAAACCGCTGCACCACAGCCCACTAGAACAAGCAAACATTCTCCTTGATCAATGGGCACTAACATCGAGCTACGACTCACTCCCAATTAACATACAGCACAAACTCGATGACACACGCCCCAACAGACAACGAACCATCACTCTTGCCTATACAGCTATCGACATGTCGGACCTTAATGATGTAACTGAATGGGAATTAAATCATGCACTAAAGATGGGCAAATCTCTCAAATGGGCTCCTGGAGAGGACGGTATTACTTACAGTCTACTGAGATTAGTCCCACACGTACCAGGTAATCCATTATTAGTGTTGTACAGAATGAGTTTACGTGAAGGAGATGTTGATTGATGATTGGACAAAGAGTGTCATTGTTCCTATCCCCAAACCACACTCAGATAATTATAGACCCATATCTCTAACATCGTGTGTTTGTAAAGTGCTTGAACGCATTGTCCTTAACCAACTCGTGTATCGTATACAGGGGCACCTGTCACCCCAACTGTTTGGATTTATGCCTGGGCTCAGTACACAACACTGTTTTGCTGAGTACTTCGCTCATATTGAAGCTTCCCCTCAGTCTTCGTCGCTCTAGCAGCAGCTTTTGATACAGTAAACAGGGAAATCAAACTAGAACAGCTTGCTGAGCTGGGAATACAAGGAAAATTACTGAAATGGATAAAGGGCTACTTGTCTAATCGAACAGCATATGTTTTGTTTAATGGTGTTAAAAGCACAGACAGCAAACACTTTGAACTGGGAACTCCATAAGGAGGGGTCCTCAGTCCCTTGTTGTTCAACGTTCTGATCCATAAACTTATTAAAGATCTTCCAACTAATAATGAAGACACGGTTATTTGTTATGCTGATGATATATGTTTACAGGCTGCCACCGAGCCTAGAATGCAAGTTCTGCTCGATGCTTTTGCTACTAGAGCTGAGGAATGTGGCCTCCTTATCTCTGTACAGAAATCTCTTGCCCTCATTCCATGTGGTATTCCACCAGCCAATTATCATATAGATGGGCGAGCACTTGAGAACTGCGAATCTTACAGATACCTTGGTGTCCCCATTAACGATCCTGGGTACCTTTCTTCTCTCAAGAGGAGACTCTGTGAGAGATTAAAGCCCTTGCGGGTCCTTGTTGGTGTCAATCATGGACTTAACGTGAGACTTGCTAAAATGTTTTATGTATCATTTATACGCTCTGTGATTGACTACAATGCTCTACATCTCACACTGTATACTGACAAAGAGCTGAAATCTCTTGAAACCTTGCAAAATGAAGCTATGCGTCTCATCCTTGGGGCTCCAAAGTCCACGAGAATAGTTAATATGAGAGCTGAGTTAAAATTACCTACCATAAGTGAGAGAATTTTGTCTATTAGCACAGTTTTCGACGTGAAGGCATTGATCTAGACAACACATGAAGTTTCAAGCTAAACTTTCTAATATGCTGCACTCACCTGAGGTCTATAGAAGAAGAGCGAAATCTGATTATGCATTTTGGTTCTACAAGGTAGCCAACTCCATCAAAATATTAAATATGTATCCAACTCAATTAACGATTAATCAACCAATTACTCCATGGGATAACTTTGATCTAGCAGTTGATTTTGTAAATGCACCCAAGAAAGATAGTGTACACTCTACATTATTTAAACAGTTAACATAGAGAAGCATCACTGAAAGTACTCAGAGTATGGGTAACGATGTGTATCAGTGCTATACCGACGGCTCTGTAGAAGGTGGACGATGTACCGGATGTGCATGTAACATATTTGAACAATCTTCTCTCGTACATACAGCAATGAAGCGCGTCAATGACTGGGTAAGTACAACTCAAACCGAACTTGCAGGCATATACCTTGCCACTGAATTTATAAAAGACAAAGGCAGTGGACTTATATACTGTGACTCGTAGAGTGCACTTCAGGCATTGAACGCACATAGTAGTGACACCCAGAAAATAGTCAGTGATATTCGAATGAATGTTTTAGCTGCCAAAGAAAAGAGATTTTAAATTAAATTTCTATGGATACCATCACATGTTGGCATCTCAAGGCATGCCACTGTTGATATGCTTGTAAAGACAGCCTGTAGAAAACCAGTGGTAGAAATTGATATGGGTGTTTCATTAGTAGTGACAAAGAAAATACTTAAACAAATATCTAATGAAGATCTCACAGACCTAACAAATTCACAAAGACCTGAAAGTTGTAGCATTAAATATTATGATAGATATCGTGAGGAGACATTCACATATGGGACTAATAGAACAAGAACCCGGCAATGTGATGTTATAGTGGCCAGAATACGCCTGGGATATAGACGTATCTGGCAGCTTTCTCAAAACCCAAATGTCGAGTACACAATGTGTCAACTTTGTGAAAGAGAAAACATGCACTCTCTTGAACATTATATTGTAGAATGTCCCATATTGACTGACTTTCGCCCTCCTGGACTAAGGTATGCTGAACTCTGTAACTGCTATATGAGTACTGGAACACTTGATGATATATTGGACTTGTACCCAAGATTGACCATGTAACGTATCAATTATACAATGAATGTATGTGATGTTACTCTATAACCTGAGCTTGTGATAGCACCTTAATCCCCTTCAGTGATTAAGTGCTTAATTGCACACTAGTTTCTCTATCAGCTATTTCACCCTGTCAGAGTAAAAGAGACAAATGTATGTGTATGCATATGTGTGGACTCTACATCGAGTCCAAGCGATGTTAAAAGCTCTGTACCTCAAGGTACAGTCCTTGCACCACTGCTGTTCCTTATTCTCATTTCAGATATAGACAAAAATACACGTCACAGCTTCGTGTCGTCCTTTGCAGATGACACAAAAATCAGCATGAAAATGACCTCTGCTGAAGACATTGAAAAACTACAAGCAGATGTCAACAAAGTTTTCGATTGGGCAGCAGAAAATAACATGATGTTTAACAGTGATAAATTTCAGGTACTCAGGTACGGCAAAAATGAGGATCTGAAACATAATACAGGGTACAAAACACAATCGAATCTTCCCATAGTAGAAAAACAGCATGTCAAGGATTTGTGAATAATGGTGTCCGACGATCTAACGTTTAGGGAGCATAACCAAGCAAATATTGGCAACAGTCTCCGTGGTGTAGTGGTAAGACACTCGCCTGGCGTTCCGCGAGCGCTTTGTCATGGGTTCGTATCCTGACCGGGGAGGATTTACTGGGCGCAAATCCTTAACTGTAGCCTCTGTTTAACGCAACAGTAAAATGTGTACTTGGTTGTAACAACGATTCTTCGCGGCAGGGGATCGTATTCCAGGGATCTGCCCGAAACGCTACGCGTACTAGTGACTGTACAAGAATGTAACAACTCTTGTATATATCTCAAAAAAAAAAAAAAAAATGATCGGATGGATTACGAAAACTTTCAAATCCAGGGATCCCATCACAATGGTCGTACTCTTCAAGTCACTTGTGCTGTCCCGTCTTGAGTACTGCTCAGTACTCACTTCTTCCTTCAGAGCAGGAGAGATTGCTGAAATAGAGGGAATACAGAGAACATATACGGCACACATAGACGCGATAAAGCACCTAAATTATTGGGATCGTCTCAAAGCTCTCCAAATGTACTCACTGGAAAGGAGACGAGAGAGATACCAAATAATATTCACATGGAAAATACTAGAGGGACAGGTCCCAAATCTACACAGTAAAATAACAACGTACTGGAGTGAACGATATGGAAGAAAATGCAAGATTGAATCAGTGAAGAGCAGAGGTGCCATAGGCACAATCAGAGAACACTGTATAAACATCAGAGGTCCGCGGTTGTTCAACGTCCTCCCAGCAAGCATAAGAAATATTGCCGGAACAACCGTGGACATCTTCAAGAGAAAACTGGACCGTTTTCTAAGAGAAGTTCCGGATCAACCGGGCTGTGATGGGCATGTGAACCTGCAGGCCGCTCCAAGCAACAGCCTGGTGGACCAAACTCTCACAAGTCAAGCCTGGCCTCGGGCCGGGCTTGGGGAGTAGAAGAACTCCCAGAACCCCCATCAACCAAGTATCACCCCCCACATCCCCATGAACCTGCCCCACTTTTGTCCTCCCACCCCCCATCCCCCCCACATCCCCCTGAACCTGCCCCACTACTGCCCTCCCACCCCCACATCCCCATGAACCTGCCCCACTACTGTCCTCCCACCCACCCCCCCCCCACATCCCCATGAACCTGCCCCACTATTGTCCTCCCACCCCCCACCCCCCCCCCCACATCCCCATGAACCTGCCCCACTATTGTCCTCCCACCCCCCACCCCCCCCCCACATCCCCATGAACCTGCCCCACTATTGTCCTCCCACCCCCACATCCCCATGAACCTGCCCCACTACTGTCCTCCCACCCCCACATCCCCCTGAACCTGCCCCACTACTGTCCTCCCACCCCCACATCCCCATGAACCTGCCCCACTACTGTCCTCCCACCCCCACAAATCCCTGAACCTGCCCCACTACTGTCCTCCCACCCCCACATCCCCCTGAACCTGCCCCACTACTGTCCTCCCACCCCCACATCCCCATGAACCTGCCCCACTACTGTCCTCCCACCCCCACATCCCCATGAACCTGCCCCACTACTGTCCTCCCACCCCCCCCCCACATCCCCCTGAACCTACCCCACTACTGTCCTCCCACCCCCACCCCCACATCCCCCTGAACCTGCCCCACTACTGTCCTCCCACCCCCATAATCTGGATGGGGTGGAGTGATGTGTTGTTGACAGAGGTTGGTGGAGGCCCAGACTGGTGACTCCTGCTACAAGAGTGAGAGCTTTCCCCTACCATAGCTCATGGTAAGTCTTCCTCACTAGTTCTCTAAAATTCGACCTGACAATCGCTCAAGAACCAGGTGCCCAATCACTGCTGGGTGAACAGAGGCGTGCAGCTAAGGATTTGCGCTAACTCAATTCTCTCTCAATAATAGCCCGGGAAATTTTTTAGAGGCAAGCAGAACTAGAGGAAGGAACAGACAGGCAGGAACGTTGCAGGAGTATGGATGGAGAGGGGGAAATGCCCAAGACTGGACTACGATTCGTCATCAAGCCCACACATACCACACCCCCAACTACACAGAGACTACCACACCCCCCAACTACACAGAGACTACCACACCCCCCAACTACACAGAGATTACCACACCCCCCAACTACACAGAGACTACCACACCCCCCAACTACACAGAGACTACCACACTCCCCAACTACACAGAGACTACCACACTCCCCAACTACACAGAGACTACCACACCCCCCAACTACACAGAGACTACCACACCCCCCCAACTACACAGAGACTACCACACCCCCCAACTACACAGTGACTACCACACTCCTCACTATCACTACCAAAACTGGACAAACCATTGCCACAACAACACACCCTGGGTCAGGGTAGAGAGGAGGGAGAACTACCAAAACCTTCCAGAAGTGACACACAATATGGACAATCATTCATATTTGCAAACATTCAAGGTTTAAAGCCAAAGTCAAGAAATAAAGTTAAGTTCATAAATGGCCTCCTATTAGAGTCAAACTCAATATTTGGGGCATTCACGGAAACTCATACAAAAGATTACATGGATGGTGAAATCTGGATTCTAAATTATAATTTATATAGATGTGATAGAGAAAATAGATCAAATGGAGTAGGTCTGTATATTAAAGAGGACCTGGTATGCACAGAACTACTGAACTCAACTAATGAGGTGGTAGAGGTACTTGGAGTTAAGGTAAAAAAAATAAACCTAATTATTATTCTAATATATAAACCGCCAGATACAACGGTTGAGGAATTCACAGAGCAGATGCACAAAATAGAGAACATACT